>NC_046334.1:34387088-34690646 GCF_000738735.6 Corvus cornix cornix | reverse complement strand
TAGGACTTTTATGTTGTGAATAGGTTAGAAAAATTCAGTGGTTTTTTTTTTTTTTTTTGGGGATCAGGTTTTACTTGCATTTAAGACACATCACATCTGCCAAGCTGGATTGGTAAAACTAGCATTTAGTGGTTGGGTGTTACGTAATTCTTATGAGCACCATTTGGGTAATGGAATTTTGTGGGACTTGTCCTTTTTCCCTCAGTAGCATGCTAACCATTTACTTTCTGAGAATGAAGTTTGCGTCAAAGCTGTGAGACTCTCCTTGCTGGTCTAAATGGAATTTACTGTTTAACTAATAAAGGAACTGATGTAAAGTACAGAGTACAGTATGGGAGGTGTGATAAAGTAGCATTGTCTTTAAGGGGGTTTCAATTTACCAATGTTCAGCAGAAACACTTTTCTATTTATGGCTTCAGTACAAACTCAAAGAGCTAGCGAAATCAAGAGATTATTTTTTCGTATGATTCTTACCAGGTTCAGTTGCAGATCGGGGCTCTGCATACCACATCATAAGGGAAACAAACAAGAAAAAATTATATTAGAGATTACATTAATAAATATCAGTGTACTGAATGAACATATTATACTGAAATACTGTAAATAAGCAGAGAACCTGTGCAGACATTACAAAATCAAGAAGACTTAAACTGTTTGTCAGTAGCAGCAGTTCAGTTATTACTTCTAGCCATTAGCAGTGAAATGGGAAGAGGAAAGGACTCTGTCCAAAACTGAATCCTGACAGACTAATTTAATGATCTTTTTCCATCCTGTATTAAAAGTAGCCACTTCAGATTATTGTCTGAGCTGGTTTTGGCTGAGTGCAGCTGTGCCAGATGTGCTAGAACTTCAATATGAACTGGAGTCAAAGGCAGCCAAGTGGGATGCCACAACTGGTGTCACTAATGTGTTTTTCTCAATCCCTTTGGCAGCAGAGTGCAGGCCAAGATGGCTTTCATTTGGAGTGGAGTCCACTACATCTGGAATTGACTGAGGTGACTCCAGCCAGAACCTCTTGTGGCTAGCCAGGCTAGGAACAAGGGGAGAAGTTAATTGCAATGTTAGACCCACTGCTCTGGGCCAGTGGGACCAAGGGTGAAGATTGCAATGGCAATACCTTTAAATTGTTGTAACCTGTGATTTGAGTTGCATGTTATAGGAATTACTATACCAGGAACACCATGAAACAATTGAGGAGAAGCCCCCACAAGAAGCAGTGCAAGGGCAGTGGTGACCTGGCCTGGGCTGGCTTTGGTGCCCCATAAGTCCATGCAACACACCACCTCTTCTCCTGTCCTGAATATCGTCATAACAGATGGAGCCCAAAGCCATGGACTAAAAGAATTCAAAGTATGATTTGTGAAATTTTACAGGGATGATGCACAGACTAAGGGAATGATATCTGTGTATTACCTCAAAGGATGAGAAGTGGGGTGGTGGTTCATGAGGATCTATTGGCTAGTGTGAGACCTGAGCATGACATAAATGGCGTGGAATAAGGGGATGGAAAATGTCCTGGTTTTAACTGTGATAGAATTAATTTTCTTCACAGTAGCTGGTACGGGGCTGTGTTTAAGATCTGTGCTTAAAACAGTGTTGGCAATACAGAGACTTTTTTTATAAAGGCCTTTTCTGCTACTTCTATCTTCTTGATAGTGAGGAGGCTGGGGATGCACAAGGAATTGGGAGGGAACACAGCCAGGAAAAACAACCTGCACTGATCAAAGTGATATTCCATACCATATGACATCATGCTCAGCATGTACATCTGGGCGAAGGAGGAGGAAGGGATGACATTCAGAGTTAGGACGTTTGTCTTCCCAAGTAACTTACACGTGATGGAACCTCTTTTTTCCTCAGTATGGCTAAACACCTGCCTGCCCATGGGAAAGGGTGAAAAGATTCCTTGTTTTGCTTTGCTTCTGAGACTTTTGCTTTCCCTATTATACCCCATGAGTTTTCTTACTTCTCCAATTCACTTCCCCAGCACACCGGGGGAGAGTGAATGAGGATCTATGTGGCGCTCAGTTGCCAGCTGAAGTTAAACCATGACATTGCCTTACTTTTTTGGAGAATTCTGAAGTCTGGAGAATCTTGAATTTCAATGCCCTGTCGAAACCACTTAACATGAATGGGAGGGGGTCCTCTGACCCTGCATTCCAATACCACGACTTGTCCTTCAGATGCTGTGGCGTTTTGTAGCTCCTGAAATATAAACATCGCAATTCAAATAAACCAAGAGCATTTTGCATTCTTAAAAATAGTCTTTTCTTCCCTTTGTAATTAAACTTTATTTTATTGTGTCATTCCATTTTTGCAATAGGCATTTTCTTTCATTCTGATTGAATTTAATACATCTATATAGTTAAAAATTATTGAATAGGTTACTTACAAATACATTCTTAATAAGACCAAAGAAGGGAAAAGTGTAGAAGTATTTAGTTCCTCAAATTAACACAAGCAGATCGCTACAGTTTGAGCTTTCTGTTTTTATTCTTCTTCCACAAAATGAAAAGAAAATTATGGAACTAACTACACATCAATTGACTTAATCCTGAGACAGTAGCTGAGCTGCTTTTGGGTCCAGCTCTAGAAAGTGGAGCTGCTTTTAATCTGAGCCATATATAACAAACCAAGCAAAATTAGATGACATCAATATGATTAGGCTATATTAACTAGTGTATGGATAGCTTCTGACACAGTACTCTGGCTGTAATAAATGCTTATATATATGTGAAAAATTTAGGAAACATCTAGATCTTTAAGGAAGAGCTGCATCGAGAGAGAAACATAGTATTTTAAGTAACACAATTGACAGGTTATAGCCACTATTTTTACCTCTGTTATGTATCTTAAGATTATAAATCAAAGAGTCTTTTTTACTCTGCAGTGGGTGTCTAATTTCCTTTGCAATTTATTGACAAAGTTTTAGACCTTAATGCAGCAAAGCACTTGAAGTTAGATCTAAGCTCAGAGTTATGCCTAGTTTTTATTCATAGATCTCTAGTTAATCAAATACGTAAGAATTTTGTTACATGGAAACCTAAAAGTCTTTGAGCTGTTCCCTGAACTTTGTATGGAGAGAAATTTATGTCAGGAATCTGGATTAAGAGTTTTGTTTTGAAGTATTTTGTTGTTCATATCTGGTTTGTTTCTTCTGTAATTAGTTTTTTTGGTTTGGTATGTCCCAGCTAGCTTAAGCCAGTTAATAATGGATTTCAGGGACAAGAGATATGACCATTAAGAAGAAACAGTGGAGTTTTGATTGCTTTGGTAGTTTCTGGATGGGCGATAGATTTCTCCTGTTTGCCACTCTTATTTGGAAATTGCCTGCCTCGCAACCTTTCAGCAACCACATTCCCTAATCTCTTGCACCTCCACTATTCACCTTCCTGTGACACATGCAGTATGGGTGCAGGATTACAAGGGACAGAATCAGACCTCTCTTGACATTGAGACAGGAATATGACGGAGCGAAGCTGGACAGCTGTAGAGGGCAGGGCTTACCCTTGCTTACTCTTACTCTTATCTCCGGGCAAAACTATTTGCTGTTCCATATTAATTTTTAATCAAATGTTTTCCTGAAGTAATAACCAGAAATACTTCATTTCAAATCGTGATTAGGTAATAATTACTACTACAGAAATCATTGTTTGAGGCACAATGAAATAATATTTCCAATGGAAGTTGTATTTTATAGATTAGGGAAGCATGGCATCATTCCTTTTGGCTGCTACCTCATTCCCAGTTCTTAAGTTTGATTTGGGATGAACGTGAAGATAAATATTAACTTAAGTAATTACCTATGAAATACTGAATAGAAATTTCTCTTCTAAAAAGTCCCTGTATCAGAAATAGTATGATCAGCAGGACTACAGAAAGGACTGGCTCTTGTACTCAGCACTGATGAGGCTGCACCTCAAATCCCATGTTCAGTTTTGGCCAGCTCAGGAAAAACATTGAGATGCTGGAGCATGTCCAAAGAAGAGCAACAAAGCCAGTGAAGGGTTTAGAGCACAAATCCTATGAGGAGCAGCTGAGAGAACTGGGGTTGTTTAGTCATGAGAAACTGAGGCTTGGGGGGATGTTATCGCTCTCTACAGCTACCTGAAAGGAATTTGTAATGAAGTGGGGATGGGGTCTTCTCACAAGTAACACGCAGTAGGACAAGAGGAAATGGCCTCAGGGTGTGACGGGGGAGATTTAGATTGGATATTGGGAAAATTGTTTTCACAGAAAAGGTTGCCAAGCACTGGCTGCCCCGGGAAGTGGTTGAGTCACCATCCCTGGAGGTATTTAAACGACATGTAGATGCGGCGCTTATCAACATTACTTAGTAGTGGGCTTGGCAGTGCTGGGTTAATGGCTGGGCTTAGTGATCTTAAAGATCTTTTCCAATCTAAGCAATTCTATGATTTTTACAATTTTTTTTTCTAAATCAGAGTTAAAAAGCCTGTGTTATTTGCTCTTGTCAGTAGATAAACTACTGTGAAGGAGGCTTTGTCAAGACTATGATACGTAATTGGTGTTTACCTTGCTATATTTTACAAACATTTATCAATGGAGAACAGTCATGGGTGTAAGACAAACTCATACAGAATATTCACGTAAATCCGTAGTAGAATGCCTAAGAACTTCATTGTTGCAGTGGAAAAGTATTTTCTTCGGAAGTCATTGACACTGAAAAGTTTGAACATGATCAAACCTTCCTGCATTAGGATACATAATTTTGATATTTTCTTTTGGACTACAAAAGTGTGATATAAAAATCATGACGGATAAAACTTACCTTTGTAAAAATAGGTGCAGAATAGATAGGCTTGGGTCCATCCAGATGGTGCAGGTATGAAGTAGGGCTTTGAACCTGCAAAGCAATGCAACAATGCTATAAAATGGAAAAAATACTAGTTTCAAGGATATGGCCTCCATGTACATGCAAAAACACAAATCCTCACGTGTGCAGTCTTATGATGGTGTTCTCTTTCTACCACACTTCTTGGGAGACATCACTATTTCACGTCTGTTATATTTCTGAAATCAAAACGCAAGCTTTGAAGGCTTCTATACTTCCAATGAGAATTTTGTATCCAATTGTCTTTGCCTACAAGTATTTTGAGAATTTGACTCCTGTTAATATGATTCAAGTAAATCCTTTGCACTGAAGCATTTTTGCTTCTCCTGCTACTACATCCCTTCACTGATGCAGTGATAAATAAATCCAGGTACCTAAAAGCTTATCAAGGATAGTCTAAGGAAGGAAAAAGAATTTACCATGTACAGGCTGACAGAGATTTTTATTTTGTTTGTATTTTATGATTTATATGTAAATTCTAAGTCAGCCACAATGGCATTAAAGACGTGTACAAATGAATGAACAGTGATTTTCTATATTTAATGTCTAGGTAGTAAAATTTATTTTTCTCTAAAAGGCCCAAAGAAATGACAACAAATATTAAATTTAATAACAACATTTACAACTTTTACTAAAAAATATAGCAGGCATTCATTTGTAGCACATTCTTTTGGGACTGGAACAAGTCACTATTAAGTGATAAACTCTGTAATTTTCACCATCACCAGATTTGCCTGCTGCTCACATGCTGTGTGGATACACATTGTGTAAGAATCCATATGTATATTTACTTTTATGTCCCATTCAGTGGATATACACTTAATTTTTTAAAATCATAATTGTTAATATAGTAATGTAAGTTTATAGTTTAACAATGTAATTCCTCAAAATGACAGAGTTTTTCAGGAGTTGTAAATTTTGGAAGAAAATTTGAAACACTTATTTAAAAATTGGTGTCTAAAAATACCTGCTGACTGGGCACAGAGATAGGTTGAATTACAGCTGTGGTCACTCCAGATTTTGGCGTAGAAGATCCTATTGTCAAGGAAACAGAAGTGGTTTTCTTTTGGGCCCTGAAAAATAAAAACCCAGCAAGCACTTTATAGGATCTGAAATAAAAATGTGTACGTTTTTAATACATAAGCCACCCTGTACTTTCTACATATTTAAATATGTCATCATCAACTGAAAAGATGAACATGAATGATGAAGATCAACATGATGGATGAAGCTTGAGTAGAACACAACCTTTGGTTAATTTACACTTCCTCATAAAATAAAAGATGAAACTAAAACGTGTTTTGTTTCTTTAATTGTAGTCCTCTACATATTTCTCTGGAGGCATTGGATTGGGTGATTACAAATGAAAACTTGGTTAACTTGAACTTACTTCTGAATATGAAAAGTTGGTATCGACAAAATTGTTGTCAGGGGAGGCCAGCCTTCTCTGACAGAGCAAGCACATTAATACAATCTGCAGTTATAATACTGCACATTCGTATTACATGAGAGAAGTAGAAAAGTCAAGACATACACAAATGTACCCCAGATGCTTATTCGGATTGTAAAACTACTGAAGGTTTTCCAGCATCCCTTTTTAAGAACATTTACACAATATTGGTACTGCTTTACACACTTACTGTGGCATAGCTCCAGATTTTAATTTGAAAATTAAACTTTCACTCTCTGAATCTGTAGAACTGGCACCTGGAAAAGAAAGTTTTTTCAATAGTCTCATATCTTTTTACTGATTTATTTAATGTTTAAATTCCAAAGAAAAAACTATGATACTTTTGCATTTTACTTCAAGAATTGAGAACTCTCTGTAACAAAATATGGCAGTTTTTTTATCTGATAAAGATTGTAACTATGTACTTTAGACAGTTACAGAAATCATAACCATGCCAATTTAATTGCACACTGCTTTCCCTGGGCTCCTAGCTGTCTCCCTTCATATTGAAATAAATATGGCAAAGACAGAAAAAAAAAATGCTGACTACTACTGCTCTACTGGAAATGTGTAATTTTATTTACTTAAATTTTAAATTTGAAGCTTAAGCAAATACATAGCTTATACACAGATAACAAATCTTCAAACTTAAATAAGAGCAACTCAGTATACCAAGATATTTTCAGACTAAACTTGCTGCCCATGATCTCCACACTTCCGACTATTTACATTAACCTACACATAACATTTATGTACTGCTATTTCTTGCCAGTGGAAGTCTTGATATAATGTATGTGTTTGGCAATACCCTGAGCTTACTTAAAGAAAAAACTATGAAACCATTTATTTCCTTTGTCCTAGTTTTTCCTAAAACAGATACTTCACACATGCATTCTAGACATTTATGCAGTACACATTATTCATGAAAGAATTTGTGCGTATATATGGGTGGCTGTATGTTTAATACAAACCATAAGCACTTCATAATCAGTATGCATAGTATAGCATAGATGGATTCCAATGAAACAATGCTGGGACTGAAATACTCAAGTACCCTACTGATTTACAAAGTTAATGCAATGAAAAAATCAAAGCAATAAGTAGCACAGAACAGATGAGAAGAGACAAGTAAATGTCCAGTCATCAAAGTGGGTCTACATGAAAGGATTTCTTAAGAACACAGAACAACCAGGTCTTGCATGGCTGGGCCTGCCGCACAAAAGAAAGTATGATGCATCAGTGTCATCAAGTCTATTAATGTACAAAGCAATGCTTGTGTGTCAATCTGTTTTCCTTAAAAATGACAGGGGAGGAGCCTAATGACTTGTACAAATCTCTCTCTTTCAAAGTAACACGTTATAAAACTTCAAGACAGGTTCCATATAGCAAGACTGGCAGATGTCAAAAAATTAATTGTTTTATTCACAGTATCTCTCTACCTAGCTGTTTCTTCTTTTACTGTTGCTTCTGTCCTTATAACTTCACACAGCATTATATATTTGTACTACACTTGAGTATTTCAGAAATCATGATTATTTCTGTGAAGAAAACTTTTACTAGAATCTGTAAGATGCAGAAAAGTCTTGGGGATTTTGCTATTATATCCCAATGGGGCATTAAAAAGTTCTGAGAATAAAAAAAATAATGAAAGAAATTCCATTCATATTCATGATTTAGCTAATTTACAGTGAGAAGTTTATTGTTTTGTTAAACAAAAGCTATTTAATAATTTTTTGTCATTATTCAGATTTCTTATTACTATTTCTTATGTTAATTTATTTTATGCTTTCAATTGACCATCTGAATTAGTTTTAATGAGTTACAAAACTGGTAAAAGAATACATATTACCCAAATTTTTGAAAGACGTATGAATTAAAACAAAAATCAGTATTCAATTAAGATAGTCTTGCCTGAAATACAGTTCTCTGCTACAAAATAACTTAATAATTTTACTCATGGTCATCATTAACTTTTCTCAGAGAAAATAATACTTGAATTATGACTAATTTTACAGTCAGGAAATATTTGACAATAACTAGCAGTTGTTTCTGGACAAAACCAGTATGACTGACTTCAATCTGACTTAAAATCAGTATACCAAAGATATAAGGATTATAGTACATTTACACATGACTAAAGAAGACTCACTTGGGGCAGCGACATTTATTTGCACAGGGAGGCAGTTCAAAACTGAGATGGGGATTACTGCTATCATGAAAATCATTTCTGCTATAACTAGTCAAATTTAACTAGTGAATTACAGAGGTACTGCTTAAAAGCTAATGATAAGCCAAAGGCTTTGTTGGTTCCTTCTGTTTCATTCTTTATTTCTTTCCCACCCTAAATAAATAGCAATCTACTCAGTGATTCCTGATACATTCCTTGAAATACCTGAATTAATATGATGTGATGTTCAAAATGTGTTGTGTTAAAGGAAAGCAGAGGAATACCATAAAAATACCACCATATTGAATGTAATCTTAAAATAAAGAACCAAAAGTGAACTTCAGCTTAGTTATCTTTTCTTATATACATCAAGTATGTTATTATTTTATCTCTTACCTTCAATGAATATTTCAGCTGATGTGCTATCTGAACCAAAAGAATTTGAAGCCAGACAAGTATAGCGTCCAGTGTCGTCTTCAAAGGCTTCTACTATAATTAGTGAATGAAGTCCTCCACTTTCAGAATGGATCTGAATGTCAGGGGAATTCTGAAGTTCTTTTCCTTCACAGAACCATCTGCAGCCCACACACATTTAGAAATACAAAAAAAAAAAAAAAAAAAGAATATAAAGGATTGGTTCAGGCTCATCGCACACAAGAAGACATTACACTCTGCTGCAAAAATCTACATTGCAACTGAAATCAGCACATGGTCCTTTGAAGTGTTTAATGGCATTCACAAAGAAATGACTTGCTAGACTAAACTTTGTGAATACTAATGTGAAAACATTTCTGAATACTAAGAAAATTGTACACAACACACCTACATCTTAAAACTACCTCCTGTCCAGGTTTTGGTAAACAAATTTTTCCTGTGTAACCTGTGTATTGGCTTGTTTTGATCACAGTCTAATCCATTTCAATATAATTTATTACTCCCATCTACCTAAATCCCACTGATCCTGCACACAGAATATCTGAATTTGTAATCAATGGCTCAGGGTCTAGTTGGAGGCCTGTCACTAGCAGTGTCCCCCAACTTGGCCTAGTATTATTCATCAATGACTTGGCTGGATGAGAAAGTGCCTCCTCAGCAAGTTCAGTGATGACACAAAGCTGGGAAGAGTGGCCGATAGCCCAGAGGGCTCTGCAGCCCTTCAGAGGCACCTTGGCAGATTGGAGAGATGGGCAGAGAGGAACCAGCTGGAATTCAACAAAGGCAAATGCAGGGTCCTGGGGAGGAATAACCCCAGGCACCAATACAGGCTGGGGGCTGAGCTGCTGGAAAGCAGCTTGTGGAGAAGGACATGGGAGTCCTGGTGGACACCATGCTGCCCATGAGCCAGCAGTGTGACCTTGTGGCCAAGACCTGGGGTGCATTAGGAAGAAAATTCCAGCAGGTCAAGGGAGGTGATCCTGCACCTCTACTCAGCCCTGGTGAGGCCACATCTGGAGTGCTGTATGCAGTTCTGGGCTCCTCAGGACAAGAGAGACATGGAGCTCCTGGAGCTCCTGTTGAGAGGGCAACAAAGATGCTTAAGGGACTGGAGCATCTCTCTTATGAGAACAGGAGATGGGCCTTGAGAAGAGACAGCTGAGAGGGGACCTCATGAATGCATCTAAGTATCTGAAGGGAGGGTATCAAAAGGATGGATCCAGGCTCTGCTCAGTGGTGCCAAGCAATAGGACAAGAGGCAACAGGCAACCGATACACCGAAAGTTCCACCAGAATATTAGGAAGAACTTCTTTACTGTGTGGGTGACTGAGCACCAGAAGAGATTGCATAGAGGGGCTGATGAGAGTCCCACACTGGAGATACTCAAGGAACTGTCTGGACACAATCCTATGCCATGTGCTCTGCTTGAGCAGGGAGGCTGGCCCAGATGACCCACTGTGGTCCCCGCCAGCCTGACCCATTCTGTGATTCTGTGGTTTTTGTCCATCTTACCCAGTCAACCTAACATAATCCCATGGCACAGGTTCCATATTGGTAACCTTTAAATAGGTTTGCTCTTGCCTTAGATCAAGAACGTAAACTGATTTCTGAGGCCTGGATTTTTATGTATGTAAGTAATACATCTTCCACTACCAAGAAGGTATGTCCCAACCAAAGTGCTGGATTTAGGTAAACACAAAACAGACACTTACCTATGGTGACTTATAGGTAGGTAAAAGCACAGCATAATTTTGTTTACATCAGGTCAATCAAGCATTTTCCAGTATAAGCTAGTCTATGCTCTCAGCCCATACTGCTACCATGAAAGTACCAGTTCCCACCTTTTTTTCTCTTTGATTCCCTCATATCAGGTAGTCCTATTACCCTAGGCTATGCCCTGATTTCTCTCTATCTCTGGCAGCACAGCAAGTATGAGAAGTGGGTAATTCTTGGTTTATCGTGTCTGCTGTGCATTTTTGCAGGGAGGGGAGGTAGATTGGAGAGTCACTGAAGGAAAATCACTCGTGAGCAACCATCCTTCTGCTCTCAAATTGCCCCTATAGCCTGAAAACAATTTTTGCCAAGCCTTGCCAGGGCTGTTATTTCCACTCCAGTCCTGCAAACCCACTTTGATCTTTACCACTCTTTCTTCCTTTCCTCTCACCCCATAATTCCAATCTGTGCTTTTCCATGTCCTCTCCTTTCCCTTACCCTCTTCTTCCTCTGCTCCCCAGTATTCAAATCTTGCTCTAATGAGAATAAAGACAAAATGAGCAATTCTTGACAGCAAGCTTCAAAAGGGATCTTCCCCTGCCCCCCCCTCAACTTTTAGTTTTCTGCCATAGTACGTTCTTTTATAAATTTATGGATAGTCAACGCAAAGTAAAAGATGATAGAATTTCAAAAATAATTTTTAAATACTTAAAATTTGCCACAAATAAATTGGTATTTTTCCTTTAATTTGTACGTGTTTCTGAGAGAATTTTTGCAGTTACATACCACTAATACTTCAGAATTAAAATTTTTATTTTCCCTCTATCAGATGACTTCCCTTTACCCCCAAAAACCAAAATAACCCCAAGGAGTTACAGAACTCTCCCTACCTATTCCGGAAAAGCATGCAACATTACAGGATGCCAGATACTATAAAATAACAATCAGCGAGGAGTCTATAAAATTGAATTTCCTCACTTTTATTGTTCTTTTTAATTACAAACTTCATGTAATTAACATAAATAAAAAATGTTTGAAAACATCCTTCTGAAAATATTACATTGTAAAACTTGAAATGTCATGCTTTTTTCAGAATCCAGAGTCAAGACACCTAGCAGGTTTACACATAACAGAATTTCCCTTAATAACATCATAACTGTGGGCAAGCTCTCTGTGTTTATGAACAATATGTATTTTATTCCTGAAGGCAAAACCCCCAGTCAGTAGTGGCATGAAAGCTATATGCAATTATCTTCTGTAATTAGAGTACTAACAAGTTCCTTTTCTGTCTTCTGTTGCCTAGATAGTGCACAAAGAAAGTATCATTTTTGGAAAGAACTAACAAACTTCCATTTGTTTACTCCACAGACCCCTTTGGCCTACTTTTACAACTATTTGCCTTGGAGACAAATCTACTCTGTCAGGTCTACTGCCAAAATTAACATTTCTCTTCCCCCTCCTCCCCTCCTTTCCTCTTGTCACAAGTCATCCCTTCTACCAGTATGAGGACTTCTGCTACTATTTCTGATTATTAGACCTTCAGAGCCCTAACCTCTGTGTAGCCTTTCCTAAGATATGTTTTAAACAATATGCACAAGAGAGAGGTTAACTCAATTTCTAGACAGTCACCGACAAGAGCCTGTAATATGAGGCCCTACATAACCATTTGTTCTATTTTCCTTTCCTTTCCAGAAACATCCTGCAAAGGAAAACCTCTCCTCCAAGCCTAATTATTTTCTCAGACAGATCCCATTTTAGTTTGATGTAAGCTGTATGGCTTTCTATTGTTTCCTAAATTCTATGTTCACAAAATGTTGAAAAAATTGTCATAAGCATAAGAACCTAAAGTAAAAAAAATCCATTTATATTTTTTTGTCAGACAACATTTAATAAGTGAACTGTTTTCTTAGGAGGAGAAGTTCTACACTGTCCCTTGATTTGTGCATGCGCACAGTCAGTCTCAAGTAGTGGGAGCTATTCCTCAGCACTAGCTGGATTAAGACTTGTTGCATCACATCAGTGTCATACTGAAAACGAGTCCTGACCTGCTAGATCAGACACTGTCTGCCTCAGAGGAAAGCACACAAGTAAGCAATTCAATACCAAATTACCTCAGCTATCATTAAGGCGATGTTTGATGCATGGGAAACACACCTGGTGTGGGACTTCACTGTTTATCGTGGAAAGAAGAATTCACCTTCACAATTGGCAAGAGCAGAGATATTTGAAATGACAAACACTGCAAGAGACTTTGTACTCTCTTTCCTTTTCTAATTGTATTTTTTTCTATGTACATGTTGATGAAAGAGGAGAATTACTTGCCATGAACTTCTTTTGGTGATTACATCAAAATTAGGTGAATAAGAAAATACTCAATTTAAATACTTATTCGGCCATAACTTGCCAGTTGCCAGTTCAGTTCAAGAGAGTTTGTGAATTCAAAAAAGGGTCATCAAATAAAAATAAGTGAAGCATTTTTTCCCAAACACAGACTGAATTCTACTTTTTCATCTCTTATATATATATTTGTGCAGTCAAACTTACTGCATTGCAATTAGAATAATCATGGTAAGAGAATTTTCTGCTCCTAAAGACGGAAACAGATTCAAAGATAAATCTTTGAAGCGTTCCCTCTTTCTGCAGAGGGATCACGAAAGCAAGCAACAAATCACTATCAAAGGAAAACTGAGCCAAAGAAACCAGAAGGACTCATGGCTAGACACACAAAAATAGCCACAAAGCAAGTCTTACAAGAAAATTCCAGTTTTATGCTAACTAGGGCAGCATTAACTCATGTCCATTCTATTCCAGCCTACTGAGCCTCTTGGGGATAAGAGGATTACTTTCTAGCTGTGAGAAAGCAACAATACTTCTGGAGAGTTAAAACACCCCAAACCAAACCAAACCCAACCCAAAAAACATTGAAAGTAACACAGAGGAACAAACACACTGCAGATGCTTTGAGGAAAAGAGAATTTTCTATATAGAGAACATTGTTTTAAAAAGACACCTCTTTCACAACTTCTGGATACCAAATATAAAAATATCAACTCATTTCCCTATCCCTTTGTTGTTGGTTCTCAATATTGCATTAAGTGTGCAAATAGAAACAAAACAGGCAGAGGCACCAACTAAAGGGTTTGTAGATATGTGTACATATCAGTCCACAGAATAAGACTTCCAGCTTTCACTGTGGGTGCATTCCTGCAGGCCATGCTACCATTCATGCAAATTTGTAGAGAATTGTCCCCTTTAAAAAGAACAGAAACTACTGTAAGATGTCAAATAATGGCTGACCAAAAAAAAAAAAAAAAAAAGGAACATATATTTTATATAAACATGATAAATTTTATTAGTCATTCTGTATCTTGCCAAATTTCAAATTACACTGAAATTTTCTGCTCCTTCCTACTTTTTTCTTCATTCCCTTTCCACCATTTATCTTCTTGTGTGCATTTCCACTGTACCACTCTTTGCCTTGCTTTTTCTTCAATCATGCTTAGTTTTCACCTACATTGTATCTTCTGTATATTAAAATTATAGCAATTAAATATTTAATGCAGACAGTGAAACAATCACTAGACTGGAAAGTCAACAGACAAGGAAGGGAGATTTTGGTAGCAGGGGAACAATGATTAGGTACTCATTTTTCATGCTTCAAACCCTCTTTGCTTTTCCACTGGCTACATGGCAGCAAAACAAAACAGCAAACAAAAAAGGACAGTCAGATGCCAGGTGAGCAGCAGTTCATGCACACTGACATCAAGTAGAATTCCACACAATATGCCTTTCTATTCACTCTTCTTTTCTTTATGCCCTCACAATCCTCCATGCATGGAAATACATAGGAGCACGTGTGTCTGGGATTTTAATGACCCTGAACAAAATATAAACAGAGTTGAACAGTACACTGACTAAGTAAGCACAAGGGTCTTAAGAAAAACAGTTCAAGGTTCTCTCTAATGCATAATCCTGCTGGAACTTATGTTTTTTGAGAGTCACTGAGGAATAGAGAGGTTTTCCTCTCTGCACACTCTTAAAGTTAATTTAAAATGGCAGCTGAAGTGAAACTTTAAGATATAGCCTTAGGGAGAAATTATAATAGGGAACTCTGACCACTACAGAAAGTGCAGAGAGATAAGTTGTAAATTAAAAAGTAACTTTATCCTGAGTGGTGTTAAGTATGTCCAGCAAGAAAAGTCAAAATTAAATACTCTGACATTCCCATACTGGCAGAATCAGCATTTCCATCATGATACTGTGTAACTCCCATTTCGTTTTTCCCTGTTGAAAATAAGCAGTCAAAAACTTCCAGACTATAAAACATTACTACCTAAAGAACTTAACCTGATTTTTTTAAAGCAATCAGCTTTGTCATAAAATATTTAGAGTACACTGCAGGAATCAAATTATTCAGATGCTTATAGTTCTCTACACACTATCCAATTTTTGTGCAATAGATATTTCATTATTTGTATAGGCAATTCATAAGAGAGTTACCAATAGCATCATACATACTTTAAATATTTATATGTTGTAATCCTAAAAACAAAACAAAAATCTGACTATAGATGCTGGTGCTTTGCCGGAACCTTCAGCTAAGCAATTTAAAAATGGCTCTATATACTGAAAACCACAGAAACAGATTTTACAGTAAGAAGTGTGTTACATTACAAACAGTTTACATAAATTTAACTGATTTAACTGATTCTTCAGATGTTGCACAGTGTTCTCCTAGTTCTCACAAATTTCAATGAGGACTTCACACCCAGCTGAGGAAGCTGCACAATTAGGTACCTGGAGACCAAACCTGCCCTCCTAAAGTGCCAAAGAAATGGCAAGAGAATACCAAAACTGTTGTATTTTCAAGACATGAATCAACATTTCAGCCTGCCATTTCCTACAAGTTAACTCTGCTTCCTCTGAAGTGAAGCTTTGCATCATGTTTTCTGCAAGGATGCAGAGTGGAAGGGGTACAGAAGTAACAGATGTGACCAGCTGACCCAGACAAAGCTTCCGAGAACAGTGAGCAATGGCCTCTGTCACTGATTGCAACCTGCAGTAACTCCAAAGGTGATTTTTTTTAGCTTATTCCTGTCATTAGGAAAATTTCTTCCCTACATTCTTGTGTAGGTTTTTTAAGCCTCTTTCAGTTCACCTTACCCATGGAACAAGGATTCTACTCTGTTTCAGCTTTTCAGATGGGGAAATAATCTGAAAATTAGCTCGAGATTTTGATAGCTTCAGACAAGACGCTCAGTTACAGCCTGTAGCTCATGTCAATCTCTCTGGGTGCTGCAATGTCCCACAGCCTTGCATAGACGTGTACAGCTAAATTACAAAAGAAGGACAGCATTGCCAGACTTGATTAAAAAGTAATTGTTCTGTCTTCAAATCACAGAATCAGCTTAGAAATTCTTAATTTTTTTTCAAGATTGAATCTTGTCCTTGACTTTGCAACTGTTGGCCTCACTTTGTAGCTGTTAAGTATAGAAGCTTTAATGAAAATATTTTTGATGGATGTTTTTAGTTACCTGAATGATAGAGATATTCACACAAGAAAACACAACATCAATGCTAGAAAGCATGAAAATTGAACACAACACTGAGCAAAGCAAAGATGTATAGATGTACAGCTTTCCATATACCAAACCTTTTAAAGAACATTTCTTTTACTTTTTGGATTAAGAGAATTTTAAATTATTTGCTCAACAGTTACCACTGTTTATTTTGCATTTCTCTGGCAGTGGTATAACACATGCAGCTGATTTCAACTGTGTTACTGCTAAACTATTCTTAGGCACAATAAGAATTTTTGATACAAAATTTATTTTTATGAAGTTGCTGAATGTACTGAAATTTACTCTTACAAATTTGCTACTGAGGCAACTATCTCGTTTCCTAAGGTCCTTCTGTTTAATCTCAGTTTCCTGTTATATTTTTAAAGGAGCATCAGAGTCAAAACTACTGTGAGCATTATAATATGAACTGAAATACAAATTGGGATTTTTTTATTACTTACTTTTTAAAGGAATGCTTACAGCTATATCTAAATTCATACTTGGTTTTTGGGTTTTTTTTGAGAGTCTAAAAGTAGCTGCCTTGGTGTGAGAGAAGCACAAACAGTAATATAAATAAACTGACCTTTTTTTACATTAATTATAATTTGAATATGTTCTATGAAAAATTAAAGAAAATAATGAGTACATAAACACATTCTAATTTAGTAAAACTTTATAGCTATACATAGCATGTCTCTGTGTTCATCATGCAGTGTTACAAAAGTTGGAAGATAGGCATGCTATGATGCAGTAATGAAATATCCAGATATAAAGGGAAAAATTGTGAGATTTAATGAATAAAACTGAATTACGCATCATGCCTATAATGCAGAAGTTTTATGCTAATCTTTTCTGTCTGTAAATAGAGATACTATAACATGTAGAAAAGAGGCACCTGCTGTATGACTTACTCAGATATGCAATCCATACCTATTTATTTCTGATTAATATACATTTCTGTAATACCAAAAGACGTGTAAGAGGTCAAAGTAAAGTACTTTCTATTCATTTCTTGCAGGAGTAACTTTTTATAAAACTGGATCTGGTCACTATTTTTTTAGAACTCTGATTATAAGGAAGATACATAAATATTTAACATAAAAACAATGAAAAGTATCTAGCAACTTTGTTGTTGATCTGGCTGCAAAGTCTCATCGGTACATTTCTGCCATGTGGCAAAGAAAGCAGGGCAGTGACTCTTGCTGTTGACTGCACTGTGGGGTTGGTGCAAATGATATTTCGCAAATGTATCAATGGTATCCAAATGAGATACCACATTTCAGGTAATCCTGTTTCATCATGCAGATCAAAGACATCTGTGCAGCTGTTTTTATTCAACAAGAACAGCAGGGAGATCATATTTCTTTAACTGGCAAAAAGCAGTCAGTATTAAAGGAGAAATCTGTATGCTTACTTCTCTAACCAGAATGAACAAGTATCTCTTAAAGAAGTTTCTTCTAAAATAATATTGTTTATGTTATAGCCAACCTTCTGAAATACCAGAATGCTGAAATGCATGCTGAATAACTTATTTTTCATTTTTGAAGTCCAAAGCCTAAACCCTACCTCACACCCTGTTTTATCTTTACCCTTTGCCACAAAAGATTTGTCTTTTTCTCCATATCTTTGTCCATTAGCAAAACACAAAGTACTTAATAGTCTTGATCTTAACTATATGTTTTCTGAAGACAAAAGCATTGTACAGGTGTAGGTATAACCCACAGATTTCACATTTTCAGAAACCTTACACAGATCTTTCTTTTCCCTCTTTGGCCACAAGCCTGTGCTATAGAAGTGTCATTTCCAGAAGCTGCAATTTAACTGACAAATAGATGTAAATAGATAATTCAGTTTCTTCTATATTTTTGCAATCATCAGATCAAGAAAGAGAAAAAATTCTGTGCAATTCAAGGACCAGTTATGTATTGTGCACTGCAAACCACCTTTTACAACAGGCATATGGATTATTTGTCACATATACAGCTAGTTGTTCAAAAACAATTCATTTCATAGGGCAACTTCTATAACTAATGAATTTGGACATATATAAATTTAAAAGCTACATGTCCAGGTTCATACATGTAAATAAAAAGCATGAAGTAAAATTCCAAGAATAAATTAAATGCAATTAAAATATGAAGTTTTCAACGCTTCTATTTGTAAGACATTTTCAAGGGCTGTTGGACTCACTAGATAACTGCAGGCTAATTTAGTGAGATTCTTTACATCAGTCATTTTCTTCAGAATATTTGGAAAACTTACTGCATTACAAGTCATTAAGAATATTTCATGTGTCAGTTTTCCTACATGAGCTCTTCTTGGACAATTTATTCACACTTCATTTTCTGGAGCACTATCTTGTACCTGATATCTAAATCTTTATAGAAGAATATTTTATATAATCTGACTAAACCTGAGTTCCTGGCACATGTATGCATACTACCGCCACTTACAACTCAGCCATACATTAGGGATAAATCTCCTAAGAAGGAGTTTTGAGATCCAGTGCAGTCTGGGCCAATATAGCTAGAGCCTCTTTGTGGGTCCCTAAGAAATAACTCTGCTGTCTTCCAGGTTAGCTACACTGAAGAAGGATAAATCAGAAAAACCAAAGAGAAAACTGCTACTCTCCTGAAAATTCAGAATAGACACTTTCTGGGACAGCTGAAGAGTCAAAAGAACTCTTTGCTTCACTCCAATTACAATTCTGTATTTCAGTAATGAACACAATCACTCAACAACTTGGATGGCTGCACTTGACAATATTTAATTTTTTTCAAGCTCTCATTACATGTTGAAACTGAAATAAATTTCCTTCAGAACAAAGCCAATATTGTGTCACAACAAAATACCTTCAACTTCAGGTGGCTAAATTCTCTTCCTTTCTCTGAAAAATTGTTCTCCTCAGCTGTAAAACCCCAACATTTAATTATAAAAGCCTGCAAATATTAGGGGGAAAAAGATATTGCATTGGAAATACCTCCAATTCACAATAACTCAACAGTTTTATACATATATATTCACAATGTATAGTACAATATCTTTTTTTCAATATTATTAAATACAAGATATGGGAAAATAATTGAATAGTTGCAAATTCCCACTTGTTCTTAGTCCCAAATGAAGCCATTTATGTTTGGAAAATGGTTGTTTGCTTCATAAATACAGTAGTAAAACTATCTGTAAACTCTCTGGGTTTCATTAGTTTCAGATGAAAAAAAAAATCATAAACTAAGACCTTCAGGTTCTAAGGAATTAAAACCTGGTCTACAGTTTGTAAAATTAATTAAAATGCACTGAAAAGGAAAATTCTTTAGTCTTCTGACATATCTACAAATGCAAGTCTCTATTATGAGTCAGTAAAAACAAAAGCAAAGCAAAGGAGCAGAACAAAGATACAGAAGAAAAACACTCACATAGTAGTTTGTGATACATTTACCTGTACTTCAGAAGACTTTACACTAAAGTTGGTAGGTGATATGAGCAGGAAGTGACAGAAAGAATAAACTGGAGTAAAAGGTCAACTTAAATTCATTTATAACCTTAACATTCCACATAACTTTCTCATTTTGTATTTTTAGGTTTCATATTTCATGGGAAGCTTTTTTCTTTTGAAATATCTTCTACATTTTGATCTCCGCTGCAATAACTTGCCTCCAATGCCAATAAACCTGGAAGCTGTTTCCATGTGTCAGAGCACAAAGACAGAACAGTTTATAAATGTGATGAATGAGCAAGTACAGTCATAAAAAGTTTGATAATAGCTGGCTCTGCAGTTCTGTGCTCAATATTACTGCAGATGCTTTCATTAATTTTTTAATGTAATTCAAGTTTAAATGATTACCAGATAAAGCCATTCATTTCCCACCCTTTGAGAGTTTTATATTTTCAGAGGATTGTTACAGAACTATGAAACACGTTATACAGCAGAATTCAGCACTGAACACAAGAAAAAACCCAGCACCTGAAACACGCACCTTTTGCATTCAACTAGCTACTGCACAGGAGCTCCTATAGTTTCAGGGCATGAAATGCCAGACACTGAGCAATAATTTCCTTCATTCTGACAGGTAATTAAATTGACTGGTTTTGTACAACTTCCTTCTGGGGCCTGGAACATCTTACCCTGAAGTCAAAGTGTGGTAGACATTATTTGCATTTCAGATTGTTCCACTAATTCATTTGTCAGTAAATCAAGCAGACCCCTTCTGCTTGTGTCTGTAGCTATGCCAGTGAAAAAAATGATTTATCTGCTGCTTTGTTTCATGCAAAGATTATCATCTCTTCCCCAAAAAATCAGAACGTTTGATTTCCAAAGTAGAGATGCTGCTCTGTATTTTTCACCCTATAGCTAAAGGATTTTGCTATGCATGGAAATACACAGATACAAATTTTCTCTCCAAATCTATGAAGCATCCTCAAATATTTGTTTAAACAAAGTTATGGAAAGATATCCCAAACATATTAAAAAGTAGTCCTCAAATGCATCCAGCCCTGTACTGAGAGTACAGTAGTGGTGAATAAAGCATATGAGAGCAGAGTTAAAGTTCAGTGCTTCAGAAAAAACACACATATGGTATTAGAGATAACATTCCTGATTTCATTCGGATTGTTCTCGGTTACAGAGCATGCTGGAAGAGCCCACTAGAGCAGCATACTAGGCCTCCCTCATTTTATTCCACCATTTCCTCCCCCATACATTTTTCCCATTCTGTTAGGTTGGCCATACCCCTATGTGTATTTTCAGTAAGAACATTCACCCTAATTTTCCACAGTGTCTAGTATACGGCACATCTTACTGAATACAAGCATTGGACTACCTGGTAACAAGAGTCTGGACAAAATCTAATAGCACAATGAATTTTCTTGTGTCTGCAGTAGCTGAATAAAAGTGTTTCTCTAAAAAAAAGCTCAATGAATAGATCTTTAAGCACTGAAATAGTAATGGAACATGAGATAATTAGATATGTTTTACTATTGAGAAACTGAGGTTAAGCACTTTGTCCACTGTCACCCAAGAAAGGTAAGAGCCAACGCAGAACTTAATTTCCACTATCTTAACTCGAAGGCCAACTTCTATGTGCTGACCATGTCTCTAAAATAAGAGCAGATTCTGACCTTGCATTACCAGATGTACTGTTAGTCATAAAATTATTCAATCTTTTTGAAAGCAAGCAGATTGCCATGAAGAGATGGATGAGCTGTTATACAGCCCTGCATGCCAATGAAATACTGGAGTTTCATTATTAGGAGTCTGTTTGCCCATTGCAGAAGGATTTTATGCGGCCACCTTCGACGAAGTCTGAAGGCACTCCAGCACCTAAGTGCAGTAAAGAGCTGTAACTTTGTTCACTTAAACTGAAGATACCATCACTTGGCTTATGTAGACCTATGCTTAAATCAACTTACCACTTCTGGTGTTTGATAGGAAATTAAGAAGATCATGGAAGGGAAGGAAAAGAAACAAATTAAAAGCGGTGAAAACAGAGGAGGTTAAAAAGAAAAAAAGGCATTTAATAAGCACATGTGAAATGCTGAACATTTTTCAGACACAAAGAACTGTTGAGGCTTGTAGGATTAACATGATTCCTTGTCTAGCTGAAATGGAATGAATGCATAGTGCCTATAACTGAAATGCTGCTCTTAGCTATCCCTTATACTCCTTTGGCCAGAAATAGATTTTCAAATAGCATGCTGTCATTATTTTGCCTTCATGGGGAGGGGTACCTGTTACAGAATTGCCAGGCATAATCTTCCAGTGAAGAAACATTTTTAACTTTGAGGGAAGGATTGTAAAGAGTTAAAAGTAAGGAAAAAGATGTAAAGTCATAAGAATGAAATTGCATTTATGCAATTTGAATTCTACATATAAGGTAGATTGCATTTAATATGATTGTGGTGAATTAGTGGCAACTCAAGGCTGACAACACACATTTCAGATGAAGAAGTATTACTTCTTCTCAAAACCATAATACTTAGAAAGAAGATGAAAACTATGTGAGACCAACCACCCTAGTCCACAGAAAATAAACCAACAATATTAAATTATGAAACCTTAATAACTTGCAAATCAACAATAAGTAAAAGGAAACCTCCATTCAGGATGTATAATCTTGTTCATCCTGAACACATGGAAGTGGTAACCGTGGAACTTGTTGGTTTACCTTGAAAACTGGCAAACATCTTGCTGGAGTCAGGAAAGGTAGAAAGCTGTTACATCAACTGTGACATATATTGCCATCACTGTGCTTTTTATAGGCACAACTAAATGATGCCTATAGAAGACAGTTATCTACATGATAGTAGCTGAATAGATAAACTTTTAATTGGCACCTGCAACATTAGCTGAACTAGACCAAACTAAATGCAAAATGAAACCCTACATAGCCAACACAAAACGATTCCAGTTTTATATGGTTACTATTCCTACTATCATCTCCCTTTTTCTTACATCTCAATTATTTCCAAGCTAAAGACACTCAATATAAATTAGTTGAGCAGAAGCTAAAATACTTGATTCATTTGGGTCAGGTCAGCAACTTAGTAACTGACAACAAAGCAAGAAAGCTGTCAGCAGTTTTGTCAGTGTCTTGCATAAAGTATGACAGCAGTCAAATTTACTCAGTGAGACTCAGCCTGCAGAGATTGGCATCATTCTGCAGGGTGCCACAGGATGTAGAGAACAAGCACCTCAGTCCTGCACTGACCATGCAGTTTTCAATACTGGCAACAGGTCTTGGAAGGCTGGGATGTCAGTGGAGGAAACTGTCAACATCAAAGGATTCAAGATTAGGACGTCCTATATTCACAGACATTTGCAACAGTTGTGTTTATTTCATGTATTTACAGATAGAAAAAATCACCATTTATAACTAGTTAGTTTCTAAGCCTACTGGTCTGTATGAAACTGGAAGCTTTCTGAATTAATTTCCAACATTAACTCGTAAAACAATACTGATAATGCCTGTTCTGATCGATAATGTAATATTATCAAAGATACTTTTCGCAGTTACTAGTGGAAAAAAAAAAGCCTTGATCTCAATGTAATAGCTGTCATATTTACAAGTAACTGTACTTTTCTGTGGCATGCTATTTTCTTATATCCTACCTCAGAGGCAAATACAATCACAGATATAGCAAAAAGTTACCCATTAAAGGAGGTAAAATAAGATTCAAGACTTTGGTCTCCTGGATAACATCTGTGGTGTCCTAGGACAGATTACAATGTGCTGTGTGAAAGGGTCTAGTTGAAGCAGCAGATAAAAGGAAGGAAAGGGTGGGGAAGGAAAACTTATGCCACCTTTTCCTCAGCATCCTTCACACAGCACCCCTTTACTGAAATTACATTCCATAGGCAAAATCTGACTGATTTGCTTCGTTTACACAATTAGATACCTGGCATTAGGGTTAACTGCTGCATTACTGTGCATTTTACACCCACAAACAATCTTCCTTAGGGGAGGATTACATTTGCTTCCTAAGCCAGGTCTGAGGACTAGCCACGACCTTTCTCTAAAACTAACTTACGCTATCTTTTCAGGTATCAGTTGAAGTGTCTTTACACACCTCACTAGCTGCAAGATACAGCACAGCTCTCACTTCACTCCTTAGTTTCAGCTTTATCAGGAAAGCTTACCTCCATGTTTGACAGCTGTCAATATGGTATGATCCAAAAGCATGCATGTACCCATGCTTTATGCTTTGGTGACTGTTCGCAGAATTATGACTAGTGCCTGCTTGCTCCAAACATTCATTTCAAGATTATTTTCAAATTTTCAAGATTCTTCCTACCTACTGACATACACTGGCCTAGCCAGCCATGCCCCAAAGAATACCATGTGTATTTCTCACAATCATTATGAAACCTGAAAAATGAAACAATACCAAGAGCAGGTTTTAGTGGAAAATCAAAAATTCCCTAGGAATCCAGCAACTCAAGACTGCTTTAAGGTCTACTCCTCTTTGCAATGACTAGAGTTTATATATCCTTGCTATGACACCTGTAAATCCTGGAACTCCTTGATCCTTATTTCCTTCTCCAGTGTGCCTCTCTCCACTGTTTGAAAAACTGACTAAAGAGAGGGTGTCTGTTTTACGTATGCACAGTGCAATGTAGATTGCACCAGCATTACAGTCAGAAAAAAAAATTAAGTAGTCACTGTTTAGGAAGAATGACAACTTTCAATCTAGTACACAGTTATATGTATATACCCTATAAAAGCTGGCCTAAAGACGTCTCAAAGAACAGGATATTCTGGTATATATGTGAAGACACAGAAATATTCCCACCTATACAACACAGCAGAATCTTGTCACCTTTGCTTCACTTGATCTTTGTAAAGCACTGAGGGGCTCTGGAATTCGTCAAGGACTTCAGGCACAAGGTACGTCTTTTACGATGGGGCATCATAAAGGCCATGCTTTCTTTTATACTTGTAGGAAAACTGTACTGTTTTATCCACAGTACAATTAGGATTGTCCAGTATAAAACCAATTCCAGTTGATTCTACATATTTTATATGTAGTCTGCAGTAAAACTGAACACTGACACAACACATTAACATACCACAGGCAGGAATGTCAAGGCACTGTAGTATACATTTTGACCTCTGATTAATTCTCACAGCAGTTATTCAGAAATAATATAGCTTTCCCACCTGCATTATGCACTTGAAAGTTACAAAAATCTGCAAATAACTTTTAAATGTTTACATCACAGTTTATGTGAGGCAGAAATTAACTAACAGTGATTCATGAACTCTGGTTAATGTTTGGGGTTTTTTTTGGTTTTTTTTTTTTAAGTTTTCAGCCTTTTTTTAAAGTTAAGAACAAAGTTCATACATGGTCTGTAAATTACAGGGAGACATAATGTTAAGCAAGAAACTAGTTGAACTAGTTGAAAGGGACGTACACAGCTACATGACTGACATTTTCTTTTTTTTTCCCCATTATCCCCTAGCTAACTTTACCATCCTAATCCTTAAAGATAGCAAAAACTCGTAACTGTTGTTTATTGGCTTTCCTGTTGTAGAATACTACTTATGTAATATTTCTATGTAAATTACAGTGAATTATTGTAGGAACTGCCTTTCATCATTATTTCATCTTACAACCAGAGGCAAGAATAAACAGTGTTTTTCAATGCTCAAAACTTTTGATCTGCATTGCATGTTTGAAACACCTTGGACTTTTTTACCCATTTCAAAAGTATCCATGTAAAATAACATTCATCATCTAATACTCTCATTTGAGGGAAATCTGGATGAAAGTTTTGTATCAAAGCTATGCACCAGTTTATGGGAGAAATGTTATAATTGAAAAGAAAGAATTGAGAGCACTGAGGAGAGAACAAGACTTTATTAAGAGTATTTCAGAATAAAGAATATGCATAAAAAGAATATAGATTATTACAACTTCATCCTTCACAGTAGGGATTTACTATATGTAGATAGTTACAATAAGTTAAAAAGAGTTTAGTTACATAAAGTTTTCAATCCTCTTAAGAGCAGCTCAAAATGCTGAGGGCAAGCAGTTAAATTATATGCAATAAAAAAAGGCCTTTCCTTTTTACTTTTGATATTTTCCATAATATATTTGGAGTGGAACATATTTACCATGATTTATGACAGGGAGATCTTCCCTTATCTCTATCCTTCTCACTCTCAAATCAGGTCACCAATTACCCTGTAATGGTCAGAAGAATTCCTGAGATACATTTGCTCTCTTTTAAGAGAAGCACGTTTGTATCCCATGCAAAATATCCAAAAAAGCTATTTTTCATTTATTCAAAGGAACACTAAAAACTATTTGTTTTAACCCTGACCTTACCATTAAATGCTATGACCCAAACTCTCAGCCTCTAGGCAATTAAAAAAAATAAATCGTTTGAGTACATCCAGCCAATGATTTCCATGTTAAAAAAAAAAGTCTAAGTTGGAGCCATGTGGTCTCAATCAGGCAGTAAAAACTCTCTCTATTTTCTTAAATGCACAACTGCAGTATGCCCATAACCTTTCTTTTAAATCATCTTAACCAGATCTGAATCACTCTCACCACAAATGATTCGGTGGCCCTGGAATGTGCTAGGGTAGACAGAGTTGCTCTGCAATGAACACTGAGATATTTCCCACTTTCCTGGTGTTAAGAGAATAGTCTGCAGGAAAAAAAAAAAGTTTTCTAAAAGGTTAAAGCCAAGACAGAAAGTGACATCATAGTTCAATCATTCAAGAAAAAGAGAAAAAAATGCATCTACTGCCTAATAAATCAGTGTTGTGTGCCACAAAGCACAGTGAGCCAAACACAGCCAAAGAACAGCTTTTCTTGCTGAGGCAGGGATACCACAAGCAGCTGGCAGATGCATATGTAATTGTATTCACAGAGCCACTAAATCCATTAAGCTGGCCAGAGTAGGAAAAGCTGATCAATTAAAAAAGCAGAATATACACCATTTCAGCAACAATCTGTGCAGCCTCTTACACCACCTTACAGCATTTCTTACCATCGGCTACCACAATTTTTTGCAGTTTAATATATGGCACTTTCTTAAAAGCTTATAGGCAGATCAGTTAGGATCAAAAAACGTTTTGAGGTATCTGCATTACCTGAATGTATGCTGCTAGCCTTCTTCACCAGTCCCCTTGAGCAAATAGAAAGGACAGGCACAAAAACACCTTAGCTTCCTCAGCACATCTCAGAAGGAGTTCCAAAATATTACTTACATCTAAAGTTATAAGAGAGGAAAGGGAATGTAGGTCCTTGGGGGCTCCTAAAAGTCACGTTTAAATAGCAAATGAGCAAGCTTTGCTTAAATAACTGTAAGATTCTTAAATGCCATTTCCTCTTTAAAACTGTGTCTGGAGCCTGAAAGATTTCTTTCAGTCTTAATCACCTCAAAAAACAATTTAAACATGTGGCCAAAGTGATGTGCATTTAAAACAGGAATAGACCAGAGCCAAGACATTTGGATCCAGTTATTAACCTTCTTATACTTCATGGATGTAGGAATCCAGGGATTTTGGTACAGGCCCATCTCTGAACTCAACACTCATTGCCAAACCTCACAGTCAATAGAAAATATGCTTTAACATATCAAAGCAGGAAAAACAGCATAAAGATGTCAGATTTTTCCACCACATCAATGAGAAAAAATGTCATTATAGCACCCATGTAAATTGTGAAACTGAAAGCAGCTGCTGAGGCAACCTGACATGGTGCCATTGGTAGAGGGGGTCCAACTCAGGAAAACAATATTCCATTTTTAGCTCTGAAAAAGAATCTTTGCTAGTTCTAGTCTGCGTTTCCTGTTCAGTGAATAACTTGCCATAAATAGAGCTAGTAACTACTATAGAAAGAAATGCCTTAGTACCTGGCAAGCAAAGTGTAGTAAACATCCCCAACATCCTAACTAACTGCACACCGTGCCGCTGAGCACCGTTTCACAGTCAATCCATAGAAACATAAGTTAGCAGATCATTTTTAACAGTTACCACACCAAGCTGAGTATTTTCCCAAATGAAGGGTGAAAATCAGAATGACAAAGCTTTGGTTTTGAGGTTCTAAATCAGAAAAAGCAAACAGACCTTAAACAGTTAATTGACTGTGACTGCTATACTTTGCACAATCCCACATTTGCTCATTCAGCATATTTTTCATGTGACTAGATTCACCTTCACAAATACTTGATCACCAGCAGTTAATAACTGGGTAGAGGGAAGGGAACGCTCTCTCTGTCAACAAAAAATATTTGAATAACTGCTTGAGGTAGCTGGTGGAGCCAGAGTTAAGGGAAGGGAAAGGAATTTTTTTCCCCTTTTCAGGTCTATTGTCCCAGTAAGGTTTTCTTCGTCTTTTTGTTTTGAAAGTACATAAGTACATTCAGTCACCTGGTCTTTCCCCCTTTGTCAAATTTATTATACGGTTGACCATCTGGATTTCAAACGTTTCTTATTTATTACTTTATTAAGATAACCCACATAGCAAGACATAATAGCATGCTGATAGCAGGGCTTTATCAGTACTTTTAAAACAAATGGGTCCCTGCAGTGAACTTCCTTTGACAGCTAGATGGCATTTCTGAAAGCAAAGCATTTGAATTAACCTGCCTCTGTTCTGAGCAATATAAAACTTTTCCTAAAGACAATACTGCGAGATAAAAAGTTCTTTGTAACAAAGCAAACCATTTTGCTAGTAAAACTTAAAAGGCAGCAGTCGTAACACTTTGAAAAAGCAAGAACAGCTAAATCATTTTACATACTGGAAAAAAGTCTCTTTTTGCAACTCCTGTCCTCTCGCAGAGTCATTTATTCAAGCCTACACTCTTTTACACTGTACATTAGCTTTCACTTGCATGCCCTGTAACAGCAGACTCTCAAAGCTTTTTGTTTCTACAAAGAGATTCACTTTGCTCCTAGTAGCGGGGAAAGGAAGGGGGAGGGGGTGCGCTCTGAATGAATGCCAGTCATTTAAAACAAACTTATTTTGGGTGCCTATAAACTAGTCTTGGGAAGCATCTCATCCCTTTACACTCCCCATCTTCCTGACCTTTAGTTCTACTCATATCCTCTGTGATGGAATACCTTTACTTCCCAGGTTCAACTCTTGCACTTAAATGAGTTATTCTGTCAGTTAAAGTTACTCTGTACTACACATGGTTCAAAACAAAACAGGTTTTCAGAAAACCTAATAATAAAGCCATTTTGGAAAGCTTTCCAAAATTGTACAGACACTTAGGAATTTTGTTAAAATAGATACATTCTTATAAAGCTTTTTGGAAAGGGAGAAATGAGGAACATTTTAATGCTAGGCACTGTTCCAAGACCACTATAACAGCACACACTGTATGATTCACTCACGTACTTTCCCCCCTCTCCTATTGTAGTAAGCTAAAGCACCTTGTAGCTCCCTGCACCTTTATACACATTTAATGTTGGCACTTACCGTTGTGGCACAGGGGGACCCACCCCCGCCAAGAGGCTGAGAGCTGATGGTCCCTGGGTCCTTTATTTCTTGACTAGCCCCGGCTCTTAGCTTTGCTGCTCTAAATTCAGCCTAGTCCGCAGAGGAGCACAGAAAAATTTAATAGATGGCTGAGCTGCCAAATTCCAACCACCACGACCGGCAATGAAGACGTTCTCCCTAGTTCTGACTGAGTCCAAAGAACAAAGCCTGCTGGCAATGAGGAAGCGGAGTTTAAGTCCTCTGGCTGCAGTCCAACTGTTGCTCTTGCTGTTGCTGCAGAGTACGTGAGAGTGTTTGCATGAGCTTGTAACGCATGTAAGAGATGGGGGCTGGGGGAAAGGAGGGTGTGTGTAAGGGGAGGAATGCTAGTCATATCCAAAAATAACATGAAGGAAGTCAAGTAGTGATCTGTCTCCCCTCATTCTCTCTCTTATCACATGTACTGAGAGTGTCTCTACCCTAAGATTCTGATCGCAAGAGTAGGTAGAGAAAAAATTCCATTGTCACTTGCAGCTCATATGATTGTGCTTTTAAATTTTACCTGAGGGGCTGTACACTTAGAAGAACACGTCACGAAATGCATGATTTAGTAGCAATCTACTTGATGATACTGCAGGCAGCATGTATTTCACACTGTGTGCATTTGTTTGCAAATTGGAGAGAAAAACCAGAAACTACTAACGTAGTTTACCACACACCAGAAAAAAGTCTCATGTTTGCCTGTCCAGAAGTTCCTAAATTCCAGTCCTAGGTATTTCCAGATACTGCTTAGTGTTGATTTCCAAAATAGAAAATGTTGGAAATTTACAATATAATGCAGGAATGGGGATATAAAAATCTTTATATAGTTTAAATTTCCTCTGGTTTTTTAGAATTATTTTAAACAAATTCCACATACAGAAGAGTATTGTGTCAAAAAGAAAATCAACATCTATGAGACAACACAAACGAGAAAACCCCACCCTAAAAAAAAAAAAAAATCCTTCCTGAATAATCAGAAAGCTAGAATATAACTATTTATTTTCTTTTCTTGTTCTGTTAAAAGCCTTAGAATATTGATTTCAATAATTGCGGGTTTTTAAAAAGCTTTAAAAACGTCATTAACAAATGAAAAACAAATTTAAGAAAAAATAATAACCCATCAATCACACAATCTTCTGAGTTAGAAGGGACCCATAAGGATCATCAAGTTCAACTATTAAGTGAATGGCCCATAGAGGGATTGAGTCCACAACCTTGGCGTCATTAGCACCATGCTCTGACCAATTGAGCTCATCTCATGATAGCCCCAATATTATTTTCAGTACTTATATTTAACCTGGTTTCTGTCAAATCAAATTGAGGACCTCTAAAACTTCTTATAAACCCAGGAACAGTCTCTATGATTAGTTAACATTTCTGAAGAATCTTTACTCAATCTAGTAGAACTTCAGTCTCAATGAAATCTCTTCAAAATAATGTAAGATAACATAATGCAAGTTGTACTTTAATTGTGATACTCTCCATGAAGCATTTAATTAAGTTTTAATTTAAACATTACAATATAAAGAAAGGTCAAAGCAATTTTGGATTTAATTTAATCTCATGCAGATCAGTTTAGCCAATGTTTTTGAGGTGTTTGATGTGGTATTTAAGAAAAGCAAAGCTGGTCAACTTCAACAATGAATAGTTTTGAAATACCAATTTTCACAACAGAAATAAAAGTGGGAAGGAAGGCAGAAACCAGTTAGAAAATAGACTTCAGTGTGCTGGTTTCAACAATGACAGCATAAACCAGGCACCTGCTTACATAAGACTTTGTTCCTCAAGATGGGAGACAGGGTAGCTCAGACCTAGTGATTTCCATATCCAGGCTCAGTACTTCTGGACCTACCCTTGTTTTATCTTTTAGTAAAAATAATGAAGCTTTGTATAGGAGCTTAGGTTTTATAGAACAGATATAATACATTTCCCTTCATTCCCATTACATTAAAGAAATTACAGTGCTTTTCCAAAGCTACTAGCAGAAAAATTTTTATGATAAATTTTAAAACTACAAATACACTCTGTGTTGAAGGTAAATCTCAGAAGCCTATAGAAACCATCTGGAATGTAAGGAAGTGATGATGATTTAAGTTTGCCTTCCTGCATATTCACTAGAGACTGAATTTCAATATATTATACGGCCATAAAAGTTACAGTAAATCCAAGTTCTGTATCAGGAAGTTCAGAGTCCTACTGTGCGATGTATTTTTCTGTGGGTACCTGGTAGCATTACAAAGCTTGGCTTCCTTTATTGTCTTGAAGTTTGCCAGCCAAAATTTAACCTGACAAATTTCACACGTAAGTAAAATCAAAAACAGATAAGATTACCTGAGGCCTTTTAGTCAACACCTCATCCTATCTTGAACATCAGCTGCATTGAATTTGCTGAATTGGCTAATTACAGCTCTAACCTGAAAAACATACTCTTGAAGTAGACAACAATAAGCCCACATTTAGTTTGCTATGCAATCCAGTCTTCAGACAAGAGAGATTAATCCAAAACCCAGTTTTAGTCCAGACATTTGAATTTGTTTTGCTATTACGGAAAAGCACAGGCCTGAAGAATATGAATTCAGCAAAATTATACAACATAAAGACAAAAAAAGCAAGCAAACAAAATAGCAGTAGGGAGCTGTCACCTCCTTTTCCTCTGTCTGTTGTCATAACCAGACTCAAAGCTGTTTTCAGGAGAATGTGAATCCAGTCAACCCAAAATTCCAATATTATATGATAAATTAAGGCTGAGTATTTCAGTAGCTGATACCCCACAATGTCTATCTATCAAAAAAATCATTACTAGCACAGATCGTACATTCTTGTTATTCTCCGATGTCTACATAGATGAAAGACATGCAACACATAAAAACCCCCAAACCCTGGATTCATTTGTTATTGGGTAACTAGTGAGCTAGAAGATTGAATTATTTGGGGGTACAGTTGCATAGACTATTACAACACTAATATTGTTGTTATTTAACTCAAATATAAGTTATTTAACTCAATCCTATGACATTTAGGAAACTTACAATAACTGTATATTTGCTAATTTGCAGCTGATCTGCTCCTAGTAACGCCTTATTTTCTGCCTGAAAACAATTTAACTGCAAGCTTCAAATTCTGATGAAGACCTACCAGAATTCAGCTTGTTTTCCAACTGTTCTCATTTCTAGTCAAACAAGGAAGGAAAAAGAAAATATACCCATTACAAATGTCATTCTTGTTACATACAGAAATGAGACACTTTGTGTTAGTAATGCTTTGACTGGTAAGATATAACCATCATAAATTGAGTGGTGCTCAGACCAGATACTTATAGTAATTTTTGAAGCATTAGATAAATGCATTGAAAATTATCATCAGCAAAAAATAGCACAGATTTAAGAGTCTTTAAGGGTGATCACTGTGTTCTAAGTAAAGTATGAATTGACTGCTGGCAGTAACTTTTAAAAATCAAGATTTTCTCATATACTATAAGGGAAGACCCATTCAGAAAGATGATGGCAGATCCTCCTGGACTATTTGCATCAAGAAGCCATCATATTTTATTTTTTTGGTCTCCCAAGAATAATAGTAAAATACAATAATAGCCATGTCTTAAGAGGAAAGAACAAATTTTACTCTCTTCTTTTGGGCCCTTACTAGACACAAGCTCTGATAAGTAGGGCAATTTAACAGCTTCAGTATTCTGTACCCACAAATAAATGTGTTTCCAATATAGCCTATGCAAATTTGGCATTCAGCAGTAAAGATCACACCCTGTTTGGATGTGGGGAGCACTTGCAAGACAAAGGCTATAATCTAATAAAAGAGACAAGGGTGGTGAAAAATGCAAAAAGATAGACGACTGAGGACAGACAGTCTGTATTTTCCTAATTTCAAACATTTTCCTAATTTCAAACATTTTCCTGATTTCAAACATTTTCCTTTTGGTATCTACGTACCTAAATTGTTTAAATGATGACTCATGCTGAATTTATCTTTGATCATAAAACATTTAAAGGTTTTGCTTTTTCTATCCATACCCTCTTTTCATTGCTTCTGTGGCTACTGACCCAAAGCCTGCTTTTTCATTATCTTCTTTGCTCTCTCCACTGCTCCTAAAGACTTGTGTTCTTTTAAAAAGTGAAAGTGGTTTTGTGGCATAGGTTTATGGAGGAACAGTTTCTCTGTAAAGATAATGTGTGAAGTATTTGCATGTTCTGAAATTGTTTAATGTTGAAATTTCGTTCTCTAAAATGAGAAAGGCCTAAAGAGCATTTAGACTTTTCTGAAAGTTAGACTTAAACTGTGTATTTTCAAAGTCTTTTTTTGTCTCAGTGATATAACTTAGGTTAGTTTTTATTTAAGATAAATATAACTTCCCTCCTTCCCCAGTTTTTTTCAATAAGCCTTCACAGAAAATATGATTTAAACTAGAGAAAAATAAGATTTTCATAATGCTTTCCTTGCACGAATATTTTCTTATTTTAAAGACAAAAGAATATACATAATACTGTCTTTGGGTTCTCCAGTGTTTCTATTTATAAACATTGATAATTCACTTAGAAGCAGTAGAGATGCAGAAGAACAAGGTATTAGAAGCAACTGCATAAGCTATGTATAAAAAGGCATGTATTCAGGTAGCTCAGAATAAGTTAATTAATGAGATTTCTTCCACACAATCCAAGGTCAGAATTAACAGCATACCTAAACTGAAGTTTTAAAAAAATCACAAGCTTTTCAAATTCAATAACTATTAAAATGAATGGTACCTATAAGCAAAATGCTCTCAAACTTCTTATCTATACCATACTAACAGTATATTATCACACAAGTTTGGTTTTCCAAATGTTCTATAGTTGCATCATAACATAAACTGATAGAAATACATATTTGCTACAATTACACAAATAAAAATCCTCCTCATCTGTACTTAGGCCTGAATGTCAGTCAAATAACGTGAAGGATATTTCAGAGCAAGAGAAGAATCTAGGAATCTGTCATTTAAACGACAACAGGAATTCCCCAAAGATCACAATGCACAAGAACTGTTTTATTAACCATTAACTATTACTTGCCAAATCAGAAGCTGTACCTGATTTCAATGGAAATTTGTTTACATTTAAAAGGGATATATGCAGGCATCCCAAGCCCAAACAAGTCAAATGGCTGAAGTATTTGTTCACAGCACTATCCACTTCTTTTCTTTGTTTATGGAATCCATTATAATCTCTGGATAAGTATATAATAATTAATCCTGAAATAGATTCCATTTTAATTGCTTAGTGATTAAATGTACTAGTATCTTAAAAGGATGCATGGACTAGGATAATGGTAGGGTGGAGATGAGGGAACCAAACAGTTCCAAAACTCAAGTCATCTACTATGATTCCTAGAATTGGGATATTCTGCTTCTGAGGTTATTGCTCATAGGAATTATTATTTTAATTGCTAACTAGTCTGAGAATCTTATGCCTTCTCTGATGCATCTATTTATCTGCAGTTTTAGTTCACCTTCATTCTTATGTTGAGAGAAAATACAAACCTACAGTGTGGAAATGGGTAATGATTCTCCATTACATTCCGTCAGAAAGTAAAAAACCAAATACATCTCTCTGGATAGGGATCATACTCTCACTCAGAATAGAAGATTTTCACAGATAAGTGAACACTTTAAAAAATGTTAAAGAAAATTACACTCCTCATTTCATAAGAAATTATAAATCCAGTACAGAGATAGAAAAAGGTGTCAGCTTTAGTTGTAAAGAATAAGGAGCTACACCTAAAAATTTTTTCAAATCTTGCAATATAATTTGCAGTGTGAATGCTCCCAAGTTCTGCCCCTATTCTATTCCTTCCCCCCCCCCCTTAATTTTATTTTCTGCCATTATCTGCTACTATTTACTAATGAAAATCTAGGAAGAATAATAGAAAAAAAGTACTGCTTGAACAGAGTGTAGAAAATCCATTGTCACATTACTAAAGAAACTAGAACCACAGGCATTTTGCAGTCTTTCTTTCCAAGCTGACAAGGCAAATGGTTGGGACAACTGACCAGACTTCAGGAAACACCAATGCAACTCTTGTGTTCTGCAGAAACTGAGCAACTGCTATTAGTTTTCAAAACAAGGCTTCCAACATTACGAGTACATCCTTCCCTATGCAAACTGATGTCAGCAGATAATGCTGATGCCACCTGACCACCAAATCCATTTTAGCTAAGAAACAAAAAGTCAGAGTAAGAAGAAGCTCATAAAAAATTTGAGTTTAAACTGAGAGAAGGTGTTTTCCTTAAAGTAACAAAATGATCACTAAATACTCTACAATATTCTCTTTCACCCCCCCTTCTTTTATTTGCAATTCTAAGAATCTTTGAAGAACAGTCTGTGAAGGAAAACTATTTATATTAGTTCTTAGCTTAGTTTCTGGGTTTTTAATGTGTTTTTTGTTTGTTTGTTTTTAATACGAGCAATGCCAAAATTATTATCTTATGCTCTAGTAACTGTCAGGAGTTAAATAATAAAATGTAGCAACACAGCAAGAGGTTTGTGGGGACCAAACCCTTCCACCCACCACATACCTCATATTCTGAAGGTGGAATTTTTTGTTTGCTGGTTTATTTTTAAAATCACAGTTCTTTTCAAAAATATAGGAAATATTTTATCCCATTCTAGTCAGTCCTTCAAAGAATATATTTCTGCAGCCTCTATTAGTGAAAGAAGTATTAAATGAAACAATCCAGCAACTGCTGCATTTCCATTTAAATAAAAGTATATTTAACATTGAAACAACAAGCATTTAGTAAAAAATAGAATTAAATAAAGTGTAGCTGAAGCAGGAAAGGAACCCCCCTATTTTTTCTCGTGTCCTAAAGGTTCAGTTCTTGGACTGTGATCAAGGCTTTAACTGACAACAAGGCATCTGCCATTCCTAGAAAGTCACATAACACCTATTAAAAAGTAAGTTGCATTATTTACCACAAACCCATGTGAAATTATTACCATCCTGCCCTTCTCACTATAAAATAATAAATCATTCTATTCTCAGCAAACAGCATGTTGAGAACCAGCAACCACAAAGCTTTTAAATGGGAAGAACAACCTACTTTTAAAGAAACACAGTGATTAGCTTAAGCCAGGTGAAAAATGCTGCATTTTTTCAAGATGCGTTTACTAAGCAGTAGAAGCATTTAACAGATTTGATGGTTAGCCAGCATTTATAAATTGCAATAAATAAAGCAGATAAATTGAAGAAACAAACCCCTTTATTGGGTTCTGATGTTAAATTATCAGTACTCGAGGAGTTCTTATAGCTGCAATACTGAGACTTAGATTTCAAAAAACCCAATGATTCTTGGGTTTACTATTAACAGAAGACATAAATTGTTTGTACAAATGAGAGGAATCTAGGTAAGCCAAAAACCCATGACAAACTGCTATGGGAAAAGCAGCATACATTTCTACTTACGTAAAAAGAGAACTATCCCTATTGGTGTTTTCTTTTAAAAGCAAGTTACAAAGGTGGCCACAATTTTTCCTTCTGACACTTTTATAACATTACATTTTGAGAGATATTATATTAAAAAGTTATATTTCCCTTGAAGGTTAGAATATTTTCCATATCAAAAAACCAAAAAAACCAGAAATTACATTTGCGTATAGAAAATAACCACTAGAAATAACTTAGGAATTAACATTTGGCATAAAGGAAGCATTGATATCAGCAGAAAATGAAATTAAAAGTAAATTTAAATAATCTGTCAAAAGTATACCTTATTCATAAAAAAAATTTAAAAATAAAATCTCATTCTTTGCATATTCACTTTGGAGTTGATGCATATTTTTTTTTTTAAACAAACTATGTAATGTCTCAAAGGGTGATTTCCAGAATAGATATTTTGGCACAAACACTGACGATTAGGTTGGGTGGGGGAAAAACCTCCCAATAGATCACCTAGCAGAGACTGCTGACTGGATCATAGGGGGTCCCAGTTCATGCATCACCTGAACAGACCTCACTTGAACATCAATCAATACTTTTTATATAGATTCAAACTTGGTTTGGCTGTTTGGATAGCTGTGGAGTGAAAGCTGAGTTTTACCAGGCTGCTTGCTTCACCTACTTCTGGTACAAATCCCCTTTCATGATTTGAAAAAATCTTAAAAATGCTATTCAAATGGATTAACCATGCAGCAGTAATTCTTCAAAAGTAACTTGAGGTTAACCACATATTTCTGTTCCTAAGTTCAGAGGAAAATGAGTTCAGGAAATGAACTCATTAGGTAAATTAAAAAATAAAATTAAAATCCCCCAGAAAAATCATGCTGAACACATGATGCTGTTTCCCTCCTAATGCATTGGTTAAATATTGAAGAAAAGGATTTTTGGTACACGAATGCTGATACCTGGATGTGATAGTGTTTTTAGCCAATAGTAGCCAAAGCTGTACTCAAGAGGCTTTTTTTTTTGCTATCTTTAATGGCATTTTAAAATAAAGGTTTTATTCTGTAGTCCCTCAGGTATTTTATGTTAGCAATACCCAGGAGGTTCTGCTCATTAAAATTGTATTTTTAAAATATTTAAAATATTCAGCTGTTTTGGGAAATCAGACTATTTCTTAAATCACTCTGGTTTGAGATTTTTTCTTTTCAGACCCCCCAAATATGAAGTTTGTACCCCTTTGCAGTAGGCAACATTACCAGGGAGTTTGGGTCAATTTAAGGAGTGATTTCTTACCTCTATCCAATCAACATAATGCATACAAATTTTTAATTTTACAAGCAATAAAACTCAGGCTACACTTCACAATTCACATTTTAACCACCTTAATACATTACTATGTGACACAAATCCATTTCTCTTCCTCACAAGAGCATCAATGTCAACCCTCAAACCTGTACCTTGCAGTGCCTTCTAAGCCCCTTGGCAATCAAAAATTCTGTGCTGTGTTGACATTGATACTTCTAGTCTGGGATGTACAAGCTGACTCAACAGGCAGCTGGGCAAACAAAATAGTAATTCCACATAATGATTTGCACCAATAAGAAAGCCTTTCTGGTTTCTTATTTTAAGAAAAACCTTTGTTAAAGGTTTCTTTTAACAAGGTGTTCTTTTAACAAGAACAACAAAAAAAAATCGGTAAAAAAGGAACACTGCCACAAACAAAATCAATCAAACAGGAACAGTGACTAGTCTTTGTTATAGATTTTATATCTTTAAGAGGTACATTTTCCTAACTTCATTCCATGTAAAATATCACTATGGAAAAGCTGACTTTGCTTTTGCACAGAAGGAAGTTTTGCACAGAAGGAAGTTTCAGGATTCCTGGAAAAGATTAGGTGAAATTGTAATATACATGTGTTTGGCCAATTCATGTACATGGTGCATCAGAAGAGCTTTTTGAATGGAAGCTTTTAAAGGTGAGGACAGTCTGATCCACAAAAGGTCACTTCTCATAGATCAGTCATAGCCATAGTAATGGTTAAGCAAGAGATCATTTGATGGGAAAAGCATGGGTGCCTCACCTCTAGTGCAGTATGCTTGAAGCACATCTATAACACCCACCCCTCTCCTGAGCCCTCTTTCTAAAAGAAGGTACAGCCCTTCAAAACAGAGTGTGACTTGCCTGCACAAATCAACTCCCCAGTGAAGTGCTTCCACACCTGGGTGGGCTTCAGTAAAGCCAGGGTAATGCTGTCTACCTTGTCTAGCTAAGGATTACACAGCAGCCATGGTACATCAGGGAGCATGTTACAGCACTACTGGCAGCCAGAGCAAGAAGCCCACCCTCCAGGAGGCCACAGTCTGCTTTTTAACTGTCCTACGTACTTTATATCCCTTCAGCTTGCATTTGGAGATGGAAGTGCTATCAACATGCTGTCATGTTCAGTCCAGTATTATTTAACAGTCGCACCCTGTCCATATGCAAAAACATCTCAGTATGGCATGAGCACCAGTAACCAGTACCCAGAAATAAAAGCAAGAGACTGCATGTGTGTTTCATGGTAGAACCTGATCACATTTCACATCATTCTGCTACGCAAGTTCTGAGCTAATTGTGTGGCAAATAGGATTTATGGTGAAAAATGGATACTCCATGCATACACTATCACAAATTTCTTAACCAGCAGATATCCTGCTGCTCTTCAGTGATCTTTGCATACCTTCAACAATAGCCTCACTAACTGGAAGGCAAACTGCCCAAGCAGTTCTGGAAACACATTCTTAGAGTTTCACTCTTGCAGGATGGCCAGCTGCTCTGTAGCAGCTGATGAACAAATGCAGAAAGCATCCACAAAGCATTCGAACACTCCCAAACACTCGTTGCTCTCTCATGGCTTCACTGTACGCCAAAGGGTTAAGCTGGGCTAAAAGGACAAATGAGTAATGCAGCTGGCAAGACTGTTCTCTTTCCTCTCTCACTGAAAAACTGGCTTTTGTTTCTGCCTTCAGTGAATGAACTCATGCAGCAATACCTGTTGGCAAATCGAGGCTTGTTGTATTGTTAAGATACAGACAATGCTGCCAAGTCCTTGATGTCTTCGCAAATCTTTGCTACACAGATTGCTGTGCCAGGGACTCATCAGATGATCAAGCCCACACAGTGTCAGAAGTAACATCATAATTGCCACATACCAGTCAAAGCTCTCAGGAGATAGATCATCTCTTCTGTATATTCACAGGCTCTCCTTTGGATACCACTGAAAAAGCCAGCTTCTCATTTAAAATGGAAAAACATTTTCTTTTATGCATGTAGTGAATTCATGCAAAACTTCTAATTCTTTTTCCTTCTCTTTTCCCCTTACTATGTCTGTCATAGATATCATTAATGTTGATTTCTCACTACTTGTTGCAGGGATCCATGCATGTGGGGAATCAATATAAATTTACACTTACTTGCTTATATATTTACACAATTACAAACACTGGGGCCCTTGACTTCATGGAGGCAGAAAGATATTGCTATGCTCTAGCCTTACGAAGAAATTAAAGTTGTTGAGTAATAGTGCTTCATTTTCTATAGGCAGTTTACCCACTTTGAAAACAGCCAAAAAGCACATAAACCAAGTTAAGTCTGCCTGTGCCACTGTAATTTCATCAGCAGCTTTTCTGTTCCAAGGGCAGCTGTCTGTAGGAGAGCTCGCACAGTAACTGCCTTTCAACAGAAGTGTCTTTGGAAGGAAACCTGGGCATTTCTAAATCTGTCAAGCGTGTAGCATGCTAAATTGCATTCACCCTTCTAGTCTGGGGAAGAGGGATGATCCTGGCTGTTTCTAGATGGTTCATAGACAACCACTTTGTATTCCCTTTTATTTTACTGCTCTTTGGAAGAGTAGCAAGCTGCTGAATGACAGAGAGTCAACTGAATGTTGCTCCAAATACAAGTTACTGGGGATATGAAGTAATATTCTAATATAAGGGGCAAGCAGGTCAATACACACAAGCATGAACAATATTTTCATTAAAATTGCTAGTACATATATAAAAGCATATTTATATTAAAAATGCATGCATTTCAAAATACAACATTGCATAAAAATTATGAGAGTAGCGACTTGTACAACTGAAGTACTGGACAAGACTATAAAGACTTTGAACTACTTAGAGCTCATGATACGATTCATGTAAAGAACCTCAAATTGCACAGTCTCAATTTTGCCAGCATTATATCATCTCTGTACTAAGATACTGAAGACGTTCCCTGTAAACATGCATTCAAAACCAAGCAGCTTTTCTGGGTTTCTTTCCATGCTCATCAAATCTGAAAAGAGAGAAAAAAGCCAAGAACAGATGCCAGCCAATAGGTAAGATAAACAGTCCACATCCATTATTAAACTCATATCAGGAAGTCAGAGGTTCAGGAACTTGCTTTTCTATAGCAAATTCTTGGTAGCAGCTCATAGTTAATGCTGCACCGCTTTTTAAAAGGAGGACAAGACTTTTCCTTCAGATATACATATGCGTTTTAAAATCGCACATAAGATTGAAATATTTCTAAGAAATAAAAGTTATTTGCTTTCTGTTCAAATTGCTTATCAGGAACAAAGCTTAAAGACTTTTTGTGCTGAGAATTTCAGCTTTTTTCCTTTTGCAATCCTGCCTTTTGCTACCTGAAAAAAATAATTAGTTAGAACACAGAAATGTATGTTCTGAAGTGTTCACTAGAGAAAAAGACAGGTCTAATTAGGATTTAGTTTACTTTTTTAACAGCTATTTGTATTCTAGAGAGAATTTGATTACGTACATAGGAGCCTGAGTGATTGACACAGACTGTGGGCACACACAAAACTATCTCCATCAGAAGAGATTACATTTCTTTATATTTTGCACCCCTTGTGTAATATGGATTCTCATGCAAATGTCCTGAATATCCCAGCTCAATGTCACGGCAAAGCATATCTAGCACCATTGGTGCCATTCCCTAGTCAACGAAATGCAAAGATAAGCTACCCAAAGGTCAGATCCTTTTAAGCACCTAACTACAGGCAACATTAGCTCAAAAAGCTTAGCAGGCAAATACTGAAATATTCTTGCAGGTGACTCATTCTGAAAAGCTGCATTAGATTCCTGGAAGCATCAGCACACAACTGAAAGCTGGCAGTTTGAAGTTCCATTTGTTAAGGTCACTAAAATGTCCTTTCAATATACAGCAACTCTCAAAGGAGGAAGCAAAACACAGGACAAATATTACATTTTGCTTTAATGTTTGTTATTTTGTATCGAAAACCAAGAGAGGGGTAAAAACATTTTTAGGCATCCAAACGTCATGAGAATTTTGGAAGTACTGTGTATTGGCATAGCATGGGGAAATCTCCAGATGATACACTAGAGTGCAGTAGAGAGGTGTCTGAGGGAGCGTGTGTCCTGCTGCTGACAAGGACTGTGGGATGAAGATGTTAATGCTTCAAGTACTTTAATCTCGCAAAATGGTATCAACAAGTCTCTGAAAGGCAAGTCCAATGAAATTTAAAAAGGGAATTAGGTATAAACAACAGTATGTCTACAGATATATTACACAGAACACAAAATCCAGGCATAAGCAATCTGCAAAGGGCTGACAATTTTTCTGCCAAAGACATTCTTTTTTTAAGTACCCAAGATGAGACATCCTACAATTGACTAAAAGAATATAATCTGATATTTCCAATTTTTTTAGTTAAAATTTTTCCCAGCACATTTAGTAATGAATACAAACTAACACCCAGGAGGATAAAACTAAGAACTGAACTACACTCAGTACACTTGCTTGCAGCTTTCCTTTCTAAGAATGTGTAATTTACATATGGTTACCTAATGGCAGTGATAATCCTAGAGACTGGACTATCAGTTTTCAGTCACCACCAGAAAGAAGACAGGCTGATACCACACCAGCCAGAAGGAAAGTCGCATGAAATGTGACATTACATAATTTTTTTCCCCCCCAGTACAAGGTGGTGGAACCTATATGTATTAATTAGTATATTGTACAAGTTTCAGTTTAACTTGTGGACTAAACACCAACAGTTTCCTTAAGCATCCTTGAAGTGCTCCTTAAAATGGGTGCTCTAGTGTGTTCTAGGAAAGAGTAGCAATCTGAGGCTTGCTAGTATCAATATGTAGTCAACCAAAGATGTGACCATTGAGAAAGACTTGGCTAACATATTATTTAGCTCTAAATCAGAATGCTACATGCACCTGCTGTTCTTACACCAAAAATGCTAATTCTACAGCAAGCTGATTTGTCCCTGATGTAAACAGTCTTTGTAAAATGAGACTCTAAGATGTCACCTTCAAGTGTTTGGAACACTGACAATTCTAAAAATTATATAGTATTTGCCTTCCCTGGCTGCAGTGGTGTGTAACATGGAGTTGGTGATACAGTCAGATGTTTGGGTTTTTTCCTTTACTGCAAGACCATCCCTGCAGAAGAAAGTGCATCAAATTAACATTTTTTTCAGCTTTCTCTCTTTCATGAGATGAAATTTCAGTATGATTTTCTCAGCTGTGCATACCTAAAATTAAATGCTTCCCTCATAATTTTTAGGTAGATGTGTAGAAAACTGGTATAACAAATCTCTATGCAAACCCTTTTAGCATTTACAGTGTCTCTGGGTAATTTGATTTTACCTACACAGTCATTCCCTTGTAGCTTTCATCCACTCTTGATTGAACACACACTCCCACACCCACATATTTACAAGAAGCAAAACACGTATTTAGTGGTCTGGCCAGGATCACTCTTATGCAACGTGGAAAACAAGGATGCTGACTATGAAGCTCTTGTGTTTTCTTGAAGTTTCTTCTTGATTAGCAACAATTTTTTTTTGTAATGGAAAGTCTTCTGCTATAGGATTCCTTTTTTTTTGGGCTAACAGAAAAACAAAAAGCACATACTACAGTCTTGTTCCCACCCTTCTGTTGTCAAAATGCATGGTCTTCCACTGAACAAATGCTATAGACCTATTGAGGCCTTTTGGGTTATAATAGAAGTAACCTAGCATTTCATATGATCAGTTGGGAATTATGTTCTTTACTATCATTTGAGGCCATTCTTTTAACATTTATGCTGTTTCTTCTGGTGCTTATATACACATTTTTATTCATGCTTCATTCGTAGCAATCTTAAAATTTGATATGAGTCTCTATAAAAGTTATTTCCTTACTGATAATGACAAGTCCCTACCACCTCTTACCCCTTGAGAAGATCCCAGACCTATATTGCATAGTTCTTTGCCTAGTAGGATTTGTAAAAAAACAAAAACAAAATTTGCTTTCAGGATCCTATGGGTATGGTTACTGCTGATGCATAAGTTTCCCAAGCAGTCTGTGCAGTATGTTTTGAAAACACTTCTAGCCTTCACTGCCAGGGCAGAATCAGGAATATAACAGATATCCCATCTGACAACTTACCGCACATAGAAGTGCTTACCAGACCAAACAATACATATATCCATACAAAGGAGCATCCAGTTCACTATTAATATATAATGCAAAAGTAAGTAACTCCTGCCCAATACCTGCTTACCAAATCAACATTATGCCTTACTCCCTGTACTCCCACAGAACGTGACCTGGCCTTTCCTCCTTGATGGCTTTCTGCAGGCAGAGCTTTAAACAGTCCCTCAGGCCCAGGACTTCCAATACCCTCTGGAAAAAGAGGGATGTATTTATGGAATGCACATTGCTACTTTGGAAAAGCTAAATATAAAATAGATAATATTCAGTAGAGGTTACTGATGTTGATTGCATCTCTTCCCAATGAATGTAGGCACCTCTAGGAATAAGATTGTGGGGGCTTACTAGCACCTGCTACTACTCTATTTTAGAGGGGATATCCAAGAATAATAACAGCTATCTGCCAACTTTCTTTCAAGCTCAAAAACTGCTTCCCCTGCATTTTCAAATATGGCAGTGTGATATATGCTCAAATCATCAAAATGCCCACAGCTCCAAAAGACAAGTTGAATTCAAGTAAGCTGAGCTTATTTACTGCAATTAGTTTGGCTGAATTAGCTTATAAAATTATAAAGATTTAATCTGAGATGATATTGCATACAATACAAATAGTTGTAGTCAGAAAGCAAAAAAAAAAAAAAAAGCCAAAGACCTAACAGATTACTACAGAATCTTCATTTTGTACATTTTTCCCAAGACTGAAACTGTTAGTAGTTTCTCCTGAGCCTAGGGTAGATGTTAATTTATAATAGATAACTACCCATTTAAAAGCTGAATCAACTCTTAATGATACAGTCCTGCAAGCCCTATTTATGCCTTTGGAGTCCAGAAAAAAAAGCAAATAAGAATGCTTTGACTAAAAAAAAAAAACAACAAAAGGAAAGAAAGAAGTCTTTAGGTGAAATATTTAGGTATGCAGTGATACTTGCCTTTTTTAGTCTCAGCAGCACTTGAGCTTTCTGCAGCTATGAAACTAAAATGGTTCACAACAAGTCCAAATACAGAGGTAAACAATTAATAGCTTAAAAGAAATACCCTGAAAGTTTGTTATTAAGATCCTTAAGCTAGGAACATTCCATGATCAAATTCCTTTCTTCTTTTGTAACATTCAGGCTTAATAAAAACAGAAGTTTGTCTACCTTTTAATCTTATTTTATCACTCTGCTGGTATGCTAATCTGTCATCAAGATGTGGAAATCAGAGACTACAAACGTTAATTAAAATAACACAATTCAGTTTGGATCCAAAGGAAGCCATATAATTCAGGGCTTGAATTTCTCTAAGTGTTCTATGGAAAGGTCAAGATCAAACATGTATAAATGCAATATATAATGACATCATTTTTGTGTTGCCACAGTGAAGAGGGGGAGAACTACTGCTGTAAGATGACACACATTTTGTATGAAAGGAAGCTGTTGCTATCTTGCCACCATACAAACTAAATCTATTTTGTCTCCTAATGTGAGGTATTTCAAACAAAATGTGTCTTACAGGGACCATATTTATGCAATTCTGGTACAAGTAACCTGCAGCATGATCATCCTTACAGGGCTGAGTTACTCCAGGAAAGAATATGAAAACAAAATGCTTTGTGACCAGTGCTTTTACTCTACCTGCAAGGAAGCTTACTGATTCATTTTCTATGTATTCTTAATTTTTATAGTCTTTAAACACTCATTTCACTCATTTTTCTCCACAAATTCAAGATCATCATGGGGAAACTTATGATAGAGAATTAATGTCTAATGATGGAACTCATAAATGTTAGAACTTAAACACCCTAAATTTTCTGCCAGTTTTGTTTTCTCTAAAAGCATCCAAAAGTGCTTCAATCGATGAAATTCTCTGACATAGAGCACATAATATTGCTGGAAAACCCTGTAACAAAACGTTTTCTGGATAGGGTAAACATAAATTCACTTTAAATTCAGGAGTAGAACCAACAGAGGCAGAAAACATAGTGTAAAGATAAAACTTCAGGGAAGTATTCAAAGCAAGAGATTCAAGTAAAATCAGTGTATTCCTATGCTTACAAACATTTTCTACTGAAAAATCTGTTTAATATTCTTTGTCAGCAGGACAGCATGGACATTGGAGTTTTAGACTTTTAGATCCCAACCAATTTTAAATTTAACTATGCATCTCACCTTTAAGGACTGTGAGCAGAAACCATTATATTACTGAGCTTCCTGGTCTTCAATGAAGTTGACAGATCCTTTTAAGTGACCTACTGAAATCATTATGAAATCTGCACAATCAACAGGAATCAGAACAAGAACATACTCTATATACAGTGCATCAGTTTACGGCATAAGAAGTTATTTTGTATTAAAAATTTGCATAAACAATAATCTTTGTATGGACACTGCACATTGAAACAACTGTTCTTTCTGACTTCAAGGAAAAAAATCTGATAAAATATATCTCAGCAGTACTGATTGAAAGTAGTCCACAGCATACAGCTTTTGAAAATATGATCCTTCTGCTCTGCTTCCATGTATGAAAAGTGGCACGTTTTGTTTCATGAATTTGAAGTCAGACAGCTACACTGAATGCTAAAAAAAAAAATCAAACTTCAAGTAGCTCTTTAGATTCAAAATACCTCTGCTTAAAATTTGAGTTTAAAAGCAGGAAGAAACACTACTCTTGTATTTTTTATATTTTCGGACCTTTGTTTCTACTATTGGTATACACAATCTAATTTCACCTCTCTCCTCAAGTCAGAAACACTGTCTTTAAAACATAAAATAACTGTATTAAAAGAAAAATTAAACTAAAAGTAAAGGTATCATTTTCCCTATTGGCCTCAAAGGAGTTTAAACCTAGATTCCCCACCACATATAAAAAAAGTACAAGATATTATTCTTTATCCTATTCACTGGTGTAATAGACACCTATTAAAACTTCTACTCAAAAAACTCAAAATACTGGGTTTAAACTAAAATGAACATGGAAGTCTCTATAATAGAAACTGTATTTATATAGAAAACACCATTAAATAATAGACACCTATAAAAACCACCCATGTTAAATGTTTCAAATACTTTCTGACTTATATTTTTATAGTTCATCTCTTTGGATACATTAAGTATATCCTATATAAAGATGTATATTCCATATTAAGAAAAGATAAAGGGAAAAGCAGGTAATATAGTATTTCACAGTTTATTCTTCGATCCTGAGTGAAGTAAGGGCATTTCAGCAACAAAATGAGGAATTTCAGAACAAAATCAAAGAGAACTGTTATTAGGTGGCAGACGTTAAAATCTTATAAACAATAGTAGTGAAAAGATTTCTTTTTTTTCTAGTCACTGCCTGTTTATGAACAATAAAAAGCAGTTGAGTACAATTCCACTAAGAGGCCCTAAGGACAATGAGGACTTGCAAACAGTAAATACTGCACACATGAACTCTTACTCAAATTAGGAATAAGTTAGCATAATTATGTTTTTTGGTAATTATTTGTAGGTCTTTAATAACAGAAAATTAAAAATGCTTCCTACCTAAATTCTTCATGAAGCAAGCCTCAGCACTTTGTAATACTTTCCTGCCATAAAAGTGCCAAGTATTTGCAATTTTTAGATGAGATCATACTCAAAACTGTTCATATCCGTGAAATGGGGAGGGGGTTGTCAGGAGGAGGAATTGCAGCCCAGTGCTGTGGGCATGAGTAAAGCTGCCCCAGAGTGCCCCTCCTCTCACTGGCTGCTCCAGACCACTGGAACAATATTTGCTGGTTGCTATGTACACAGAAGTCATTGCCAATTCATCCCATTAACAAGACTGAACCTGGTTCTGGTTGATAAGAATGGGTATTGTTTGAATAAAACGTGTTGATAAAATACTTCCCACAGGTAAAACTGATCATTTTTATGTGCTTGGAGGATGTCAAACTCATGCCTTGCAACCACACATTTAGCAGAAACTTTTATTTCCATGTCATCATTGTCGGCCTTTCTTTTTAGCAGATTTGGAGGAACGATACCTCATGTTTTTGCAAAGGGCACGTAGAATTTGTAGTGTATTTTAATCTTTTCAAATCACAGGTTAAATAAGCATTCTCAAATAATTTTACAGTTTATGGGTTTTTTTTTTAAAGTCAGCTGGAGCAGCCGTATATCTGAAAAGCTGATTTTGTGCATCTCATGAGTAATAACAGAGGGTTCTGAGCTTTCAGTATTATATTTGGAAGGAAAAAGCATTGCATACAAGCCGACTACATTAAAAAGCATTGCTAAGAGGTTAAGCACTCAGATGTTAGGAAATGCCAAATAGCAAACACATACTCTGGAGAGAATTAGCTAAGCAGATAATGGTGTTTGGGAGAAGAAAGGATGGGACTGTTTGTTACCACGTCTTTCCAACATATGCTAATATCACAGGAAGGACAAGAGTAAAGATCTGAGAGACTGAAAGGAACCTGTTCTCTCTCCATTTGTCCTTAACTTTATATATCCGTGCCTATTCCTGTTCCATCTCCTTCATAACCTTGGTTTCATCAAGCAACATTTGGACTTCTTTGCTATATAATGTCTACCTACTTTTAAAACAATTATTACTATTTGTTGTCTTTTATTTCCCTCTACATGAAGAATTCATAAGCAACTTTTCAGAATTAACACTGAGATAAAAACTGTAACCACTGCTTTGCAAACGGGATTGCAAAATTCAATTTGAAATATTTAGGAGCTGTTTTTTTCAGAAAGTATGTAATGCTCTATGTATTTAGAGCAGAATTTCTATTAGTTTCAGTTGCAGCTGAAAACACTGACCTCAGTACCTGGAATAACGTAGAATTTTCAGTATTCATTCAATAACTAGGTATATTCATTCAATACCTAGCTTTCCAGCAACAGCAACAAAAAAAAAAAAGGTAAGAATCCCACAAGATTCCTTTCTTGATTTCCCCCCTCTACTGTATCTGCTAAATACGATCATGAGGGGGGGCAAATGCAATTATATAATTACACAATGTAGCATATTGTTTGAATGAAACTTGGTTTTCTACATTTTGAGTCCTTGACTTTGTAACTTCAGTAATTATTTATAACTGAAAGCATTTTACGCTTCTTGGAACAAGCCAACAAGGTACAACATTACAAAAAGGCATGGAATCGCATCAGAATGTTTTAAGTCTACTGTGAGAAATTCTGACTTACTAAACAGCAAGTGAGAATTGAATGCTGTCATCATCCCTGCCCTGGTCCCATCCTTTATACGTCTATATCTTTTTGCCCAGGCAGCCCTAAACCATGTACTTCACGTTTCCTAGCACAGCCCCCTGACCTCTCATTTAGTTTTCTTTGTTTTCCATCTCTTTCCATTTATCCTTAGTGGACTGCAATTCCAGCCACTCTAAACCAGGCACTCTGTCCTTCCCTCCTCCCCTGGTCTTCAAGAGCTTTTGTCTGGTCAGCTCCCAGCTTGTTCACAGCTCCTGACAGTGGCCTCTTATGTCATTCAGTGCTGATCCTAAGTGCACCCTACACTCCTGGCTGAAGCTTCTCTTCAAACTATCCCAGTCTCTTTAGCCTAATGAAAAGCATAGAAATCCACCAGCCTGTAAAGGATTTAAGCTGCTTAGATTGGGTTCTGCGATAAACGTAGCCAGTACAATACATAATCTTTGCTTTAGGGCAAAATTCCTCAATCATGGAACTACATATAAATGCAGAAAGAACTGCAGGTTGCAACTTGGCCAGCTCTGAGTGGATTTTCATAGGAGTGGCAAAAGGCACATCTCTAGCACAAAGGTTGCCCTGTATCAAATTTCAAAATATGCCCTAAAGAACTGGCAGGATAAGATATATATTACTGGGCACCATTTTCTTTTAATTCAGGCAAACTAAACACCTAATTTTCTGCTCATTCCTCTCTTAAAAAGAAAAAAACCCTAAAAATCCCACACCCTTAGCAGTCACAAAATCCTTCCCAGAACCTTTTAATTGGTTGGGACTTTTGAAGTTAAGGGATAACGCAGCTGTAATCAGCAGGTCTTCAAAGGATAGAAACAATTAAGGGAGGCGTGGATGCCCCCAAAGAAATAATTTATGATGTGATGTCATTACAGTATCTGGCATTATGAACCAGAATGCATGCAGCACTAACAGGACTGATGTTGATTCTCCCATGCTATCCATGGTAGAATTCCTGCATGAGACTGACAAAGAAGAAGGAATCTCACATTCTTTCAAAGACACTTTCTGTTGCCATCCTACTCAAGCAAGAGATGGGATCAGGCTGCCTTGATGGAACAGAATGTTTCTGTCTAAGTCCTAACTCTCCCCACTCCACCAGGTCCTACCCATGCTTTTTTAAGTTACATGAATATTGCGATTGTTCAATTATTCACTGAGACAAGAAATAATCACTATCACAATTCACATGGCAAATGTAATACAGGTAGTGACATTTCAAAAGCATTATAAACTGAAGTGTACTTTCTGAAACAGAACTTTTTTAGTACATAATAACATATTGTGGCAGCTTTGCCCCCACAAGTAGAATAGTAGTCAACAATTTGCAATTGTCTTGAGCAAAACCCTATTTCACTGTTCAAATTTTAGTAGCATGCAGTTTTCTGTACAATAAATAACAGCTCTTTTAAAGGTCCAATCAGTAACCAAAATCCTTTCAAGATTGATTTCAAATCCCTCCAACCATCTACAGCTTTCCCCTTTGTCCCCTCTCTTTCTTCTGCCTTAGTTCTGTATAGATTCATTCATGCAATGCCCTTGACACAAAGACTTTAAAAAAAGTGAACAAACTCACTTGGTACAACAAACAGGAGAAGCAGAATATAATTGCAGGACCCATCGCTGCACTTTACAGGATTTATTGCTGACATTGACTGTGCCAAGAGTCAGTTCTGTTAAATGAAATGCTGCAAATACGGTATTTTAGTGTTTGACTTCATGGTGACACGTTTGTACTATAGTAATGAATAATATGTGCTGTTCTCTAGTATATTTCCCAGTATACTGCTATTCACTAGTAATAAAGGTTCTTACTACAACCATGGTATTCTGTAGTTTTCTCCCTCTTCCCAATCCAATTAAAGCATATTTTAAATAAATACAGAAAAAGAGTTAAACTGCAGTCAACTTTTCAAACACAAACTCTGTTCTTTAGGGTGACAATCTAATTCTAGAAAACAGTGTGAAATGAAGTTACTGTCTTTAAAAATATATTACTTTTCAAGTTACTCGATACCTTCACTCTCCCAGAGAAAATTTCCTGCTCTGGCTGATGGCCAAAGAGATTATATAGTAAGAGGCCATAGCCTTTTGCCTTTCATTATTTAGGCAATATTTCATACTACTACAATGTAATCAAAGTACTTCCTTTCTAGACAATATTTGGTCCTAACACAGATCAACATTTTTCCACTGGTATTTTTAAGTAGCTACTCTGAAGAAAAACATCATTAAATCGCAGCATTTCTTCATTTTGCCTTCATGCTGTGATAAATATCAAAAGTATTCTGTTAGATCTATGATGACTACTCTCAAAGGGTTCTCAGGCTATAAGGTTTCATGAAACATAAAATCAGAAAAGTGAAAGGGATTCAAATATTAAGTGAAAGGATAGTTTTATTTCTCTAAATCCAAAATAGACATACTCTAGCATGAGGCCTCTATAAGAAGCACTTATAGAAATAATATAACCACATGCAAATAAGAAAAAACATTCAGATACATTTTAAAAACTTGCAACACTTGTTATTTGTTTTTCTCACACCAAGTTCCTTTCCTGATTCCTGCAGAAAAGCAACAACAAAAAGCAGTTTTGTTTTCAAAGCAAGACAAGAGAATCTCTACAGAACTTGCTGGGTTTACTGAAATTACACAGAGCATCTCTAATTTGTCTTCCTGGAAGAAATAGGGTTTTTGATCATCAAGTAGCCAATACAGAGGTTTCCATGAGAGACACAGTGTACTGTGAAAGCATGGTAGACTATCATCTATTCATAAATAATGTCTGCTTGTATGTATGGAACAGACTTCAGCAGGTACAGGCAGATTTGTTAACATGGAGCAGAATAAAGGGGTCAGGAGTACTGAACTCTAATGGTAGCTCTGGAATGGGATATGATGCTCTGGTTACAACCACCATAGCCTTGTCATAGTCATTCTCTACAACAGAGTGACTTCATGAAATTCTATGTCCCAAATGAGAGGTGGCTACAGTTAGGGTACAGTAGAGCTACAAATATGCTGTAAAACTCAAGTCCATTGAAAACTGCAACACTCTCACAAGATGAGGAGAAGTAGTAGTAATAATAATAGTAATAATATTTATTGCAAACTCCAAGCTCCATCCAACCAACTATGCCTTATGCTTACATGGCTGAGTGATACTTGCCTTTCTTGCATCATGGCATACTTTTGTGATCTATGAGGAGAGTGAGTAACTAAGGGACCATGAGGTCTGCTGTTCTACAGATTTCTTTAGTTCTGTAACCTGGTTACATCAGATAGAAGGCAAAGCTCTTTTCTGCTCACTAGCTTGCCCTGCCCCTCAGGTCTCTCTCCCTGATGCCCATATTTCATTACAAGAGTTTAAGACTTGAGAAATATGTGGAAAGTACATTAATCTGTCAGACTCTTGAAATCAGTCTCCTAGCTTTCTGTTTACTGCACTGTGTTTATGATAAAGGGTATTTTGAAATTGGAACTGATTGTGCAACATGCTTGCTTTGTTGAAGCTTTAAAGTATGAAAGATTGTTAGAATACTGAAATAACAGTCAGGAGCCTTCCTGTCTCTTGCTTGATCTCTTTAAACACTGACGGGTTTCAAAACCAATCTAGCATGCAACTTCCTCTTGCTTTACTTAACTACCAAATGAGAACTGGACATTTGCAAGCCATTTCAAAATATGACTGCAGACTTATCATCAGCCTGAAACAAGTCCCTTTGCAATGGAGTCCTTTTCTACATGTTGTGCTTTTCTATTTATTCAGGACCCTGGGTTTAAGAGAACTCTTTAGTACAAGACCTTGCATTGCAGGCAGTACTAAAATAGTGATCTCTCCTCCTCTCCCTGCCAAACTGTGAATAACTAGCAATATCAGGAATAATTTAAAACTTTCCCAGAGCAATTATGTAGAAGTACTGCATCTGTCAGAAATTAATCTCCCTTCAGCCTAAGTGGTCAATCTCAAAGCTTTTGTCATTCCATTCTTCAGCAAGCCAAGAAGTTCAGTTTTATTGTATAAAATTCACTAAAGAAACCTATCAGAACATCTGATTTAATTGATCTTATAGCTGAAGCTATCCTGCTTCAGCTTATGCAAGAAAGATTAATTTTAGAATACCAGCTGCCTGCAGTATTGTAGAAGCCTCAGAAATCCTCCTCCTCCTTTTCCCTTTGGCCCACAATACAAGGTTTTCTTGGGAGTCAAGATGATATATGCCAGAATGAATATTTGATAGTGTGTTAATACTTAAAAAAAAACCAAAACACAGTAGTTCTTAAAACTGCCTCATAGGCAGTCATAGCACTTCAAATAGATGACAATCTAATTTGCAGTTATTCATCCATTTTGTTTTGCAGGCATAAAGTTCAAATAATACTGGTGATATACTAAGCACAATATGAAACCTACATTCAGTGCAATAAGCATGGAAAATGACTAATTAAAGTCTTCACAGAAACATCTAGTCTTAAAACTGAATAAATAACATCTTAAAATGGATCAGAAATATGCCCATGTAGGTCAAGCACTACTCCTTTATTTTACTTTCCAGCATGTTTATTTCAGTAATCTTCAATATACCATGCAATTTGCTCCATTGTTGCTGGGTTTTGTTGTTTTTTTTTTTTGGGGGGGGGAGGAAGGTGAGGGGGCGTTGTTGGGGTGTTTGTTGTTGTTTTTATTTTTATTAAAGTAAGGAAAGGAAAAGCACAGTTCTTTATGGTAAAATAAGTGAATTTTCCTCAGATTGACAGTCATGTGTCTTCCTCCTGAGAAGATTATGTTAGCCCTTGATACACTGCAGAACAAAGAAACCAAAAAAGAAACTCCACATTTTAAATAGCCTACTGTCACTCTAAACAAAGGTGCAAGTAACTATTTTACAGCACAGATTACATGTGTGTTAACTCACCACTGAGATCCCTTCTAGTTCAGATAGCAGGTGTTAAGAATTATCATTACACTTTTCAAGACTCTAATGAAAAGTTCGATGCCGTGTTTTCACCTAAGAGATACACCTAATACACATGGAATGGGTAATGGAATAGCGTTAAAAAAACCCCACCAACTCCCATGTCCCAGTATCTTTGAGATTTGATTTCACATATTCAAAGTTTTTGATGCTTCCATTCTTAATGTCCACAAGGATCTTTTAATCTTTACTGATTTTATTAAGTCAGTTTAGATTTAGTCACTGTTTTTCTAATGACCAGTGAGGGAAAAAGCATTTCTGTTCAAAGACTATTATTAGACACCTCCTATATGACCAACTATTTTGAGGGAGATTATATAACTAACTAGATGGTTTCCATTTTGAGTACAGGGAAAGGTACTAAGAAACTGTATTTGTGTTGCTCACTAGGAGTAAATGAGCAAACAAGAACATAGAACCAATATAATACGGAAGGCAAAAATAAAATGGTGTGAAGCTATACCCTGTGCACTACTCACAAAACAGCAGTCAAGAGAGAATTCAAAGGTTGAAAATTTACTAAGCAACTAAAAGAAACAGAGTTATTCTAAAAAACAACAGAACAGCATTTTGATGAAAGTCTTAACACATTTCACATATCAAGAACTTCAGATTGAGGGCGGACTTGTTCTATTTGTGGGAAGACAAGAAAAATCAGCATCACTCTATGGAAATGGAGGACAGCCTACGTTAGATGTAACTAAATGTACCAGCTCAGCTGAGGCAGTTAAAAAGGAAAAAAAGACAGCAAGAGGGTGAAGTAGAGGTACAACTACTTAAAAGTCTTAACTGTATTCTAGTGGGAGCAGAATAAGCATCTTAGTAAAATACCTTGGAACACATAATGGAGCCTCCTTGTTCTAACCAACACACCTGCAGCTAAGTTTCCATAGCCTGCTTTGATCTCCACATTGCATTTGAAAACCAGACCTAATCCAAGGAAGAAATATCCCTAGATTTAGATTCTGGATCCTATGCATGAGTGCAACTATTTTATACCATGAAAGAGAAAATTTTCTGAATACCTAAAGGAAAAAGTAGGGAGAGATGAAGACTCTTGGTAGACAGACATAAAGGGTTATGAAGGCACTTCATTTCTCAGAGATACTTGCCCTTCTGAGAAAAGAAATTGCTGTTACTTGAAATACAGGTTTTAGGAAAAGCAAAAAAAGCATAGGCACAGATAGTAGTATTAAATGCTCTTTCACAAAAAAAGTATCCTTTTTTTTTTTTGTAAATTACTAAAATCAATTTCTAAAGCAGAATACTCCATTAGTAATATAGACAAAAAGTATACAATAAAACACTAGCAACTGCATCTGTTCTGTTTTACATTTATGTATCTTCTTTATAATGCTCTACTTGCTGTTTAGTTAGTAGAAATCAGTAAAGGATATTTCTATTGAAAGACAGTATGTAAGTGTGTGACTGGCACAAAAGGCAGTCAGATTGTGGTAGTCCTTCTAAATCTGCTCCCAGTAAGCTCTGCACCTCAGTTTCATCACTTATGAGCAGGAGGTAAGATCTTTGATGATAGCAGTGGGAGTCCTAAAAGAGATGTCAAAACCAGATTGTACTAGCAAAAAAAATTTCCAGTAAAGCTGTGCCTTAGGCCTCTCTCTAGCATTCCTAAGTAGTGGCTGTTTCTTCAGTTCTTTCATTTTATTTGCATGCAGTGTAGTTTTCTTGCACTGCCAATTCACAGAATGCCTTAGTCATATATGGCAAGAGCCACGCACAGGGTCTGTGGTTTCTCATATCTCCCACTGTCAGACATTTGCATTCCAAGAATCTTTATTAGCTGTGTGGAGAGCCTTTCTAAGGAATCAAAAGTTGTTTATTTCATCTCTGACGTTCCTTATCTAATGGAGCTTTTGCATGGGTAAGCACATAGAGCTGCCAAAAGTGCAGCTACAGTGTTGCCAGCCACCACTATGCAAATTTCAGTAAATATTAAAAGCAGACATTTCACTTTGAATTGCAGTAAGATGGATAAATTGTTCTAATCTACATACCTTGGCATTAGCCCTACACTTCTTAAGGCAGCAAAGGGCAACCTATTTACAGGACAATGGTAATGCCTTCAGCTTGTTTTACAAAACTCTTGTGGACTGGAAAAGCAATCTTAATAGAACACCATGTAAACTGGGTGCAAACAGAACTTTAACTTAAGTGATGACTTCTGTTTCTAGACTACTATGCTTTTGTTTGCCCTATGCTTCTTGCAGCTGTATAAACCCTATTACAACACTGAATCAGGTTGTAATAATCCCTGCTGCAAATGTTAAGATTAATAAGATTAATATATATTTTTTTTAAAGAAAAAAAAGGAACACGCTTAGGTCTACTGAGATTACTGCAACTGCTAGTTTCATTGGTGTGGAGGGTGAAGGGAATTGGCAAGGCACTGTACAAAACAGTCAAGAATAGATTTATCAAGCAATGTGTTTCAGTTGGAAAAGTGAATTCACTCAAGTTCATGGGAGATTCATAACATGTACTATAAAAATTGCCTGAACATGGGCCTTGCCCGAAAAACAGAATTGAATTTGGTTTTCACAAAGATTAGTATCAATTCTCTTACTCTCACTTTAAAATGGGGAGCCAGTAGTCTAGATTGAATAACTTGCTCTAAGAGCAATGTGCTCACATTCTCTGAGATATTAAAAGAGTTCATAGTGAGCAATAGGTGCCTGTCAGCTGTACTGTAAATGAGAGATGGATTCTATTTGTCCAATCTTTTTCCCTTGGCCACCTGAAAAGCACAACCTTATCAAATAAGAGGACATAAACAAAAGCTGTTCACATTAAACAAACTGTTTATAAAGCACTAAAATGCTCACATGAAAGGCACTGCATAACTGCAAAGTCTAAACTTTTTTTATCATCTCAATGTATGCATGAATTGCAAGTACATAATATTAATAAGATGAAACAATGAATCACTTTGATTTGAAGCAGCATGTTAGCATTAGAGTAAAAGAAGTATAAGATATGTCTTCTTAACAGATTTGTTACATAAAAATTTTAGTCTCCTAAAATCTATCCTGAATCTAATCCTAAACCTCCTATTCTCTGTTTTGACCTGCAGGTAGCTGAAAAAAAAGAACCCCAGTATTTTAGGAGTTATTCTACCTGCTAATTACCTCCAACCCCCAGGCATTTTAACTTATTTCCCTTTCCCACAGGAAGTCAGACCTATTCAAGTTCACACTACGCCCTATCTTAAGCTGTGTACTCATTTATACTGAGTAGTATCACACCAACTGGTAGCATACTACTTTCAGGCAATAAGGTTCTTGGAGACAGGTCAATAATAAACACTTTGAACATCCAGTAATTCAGTACGTCAGATAAGATACTTTTGTACAGGCATTTGCCCCTTCTGGAACTTGAATGTACCTTTGTAAATACAGGTGAAATTATCTTGCTGAATTATTCCTCTTGATTTATTTAATAAAATAGCACCTCTTTTCTACCCATATTACCTACTTATTTAAGAAGTATGCTAATTTCCTGATTTATAGAAAGATATCATATGGATATTGATTCAAGTTTTCAATACTTAAACAAGTCCCTCACCGTTTCAGTTGTTTGCAATTCTTCCCTATTCCTACTGATCAGTTCCCCTTTTGTGAGTCACTTCAGATAAGGCAACTTACAGGGGCACAAAATAGAAATAGAAATTAAGTAAATTTCTTAAATTAGTACATGTGAAAATTTTTCTTGAGGACAAAAGCTAAGAAACACTTACATCTCTAAAGGGACAATACCTTAGTAAAGACTTACTCTGTACAAAGCTAAGCTTCCAAATTTTGTTCATTCTGCCATCTTAAAGGAAATTCTATCTCCTCACTACATAACTAGATTATTTAAAAATATCCCAAAGTATAAAAACCCCAAATTATCTTTTAGTCTTCAATTTTTTTCTAAAGCATGTGGAATGTGAAAACTCATGGCAACATAAAACCTAATTGATGCTCTTCCTCCACCACACACCTCAAAATGTGAGCAAAACTGTACAAGACATAAAAACCTCCAAAGCTAACTCCTTAACTTTCCTGCTTTCTTTTTTATCTTTGTGCTCAGGAAAGGGAATATGGATACTCTGAGAGGACTTGAACTTGGACGGTCCTTGTGGGTCCCTTCCAACTCAGGATATTCCATGATTCTATGACTTACTTGTTTATTTTCCTCTTTACCATTGCCTGGGCTGGAAGGACAAGTCCATGTACCAGTAAATGAACCATGGTTCCAGTCCATTTAAAGGGCCCTATCAAACTATAACACTTGTTAGAAAAAACACTTTCCAGATGGTCCCAGAACCAATAAAACAAGCTCATTATTCACTGCTGTTTAACAATGTTTCTTCTATGTTTGGTCTATTATAAGCTTCTAGTCCATTGCCTTTCCTACCTCCCTCAAAGCCCTGCCAGCCCGAACAGCCCAAACTGAAGTTAAAAATTTTCAGCCATCAGCTAGGAATGTTTGCAGAGAAGTCCTATTTGTTCGATTTCATTATGCATATCTTCAAAGGTAGCTTTCACATTGCCAAGAATGCATTTACAAAGCATATTTCAGACATGACAGTTTTTTATTAGAAAGAATTTTTAAAGCATCAAGTTTCAAAGTTATAATTGTATTTACTTAATTTATATTCATAAAGCAGTGTATTGTGTTTTAAAAAGATATGTCCTGTTTAAGTAACATTAATAAACTGCTATAATTGCCCTTAAGAAGCTTAAAACAATCCAAGCTGTGGTATTGCCTTTAGGCAAATGAGCAAACATGTCAAAGTGTATTAAGCATGATATTTTAAACGGGATTTGGAATAGCACTTCATACCTGTTGAACACTGATAAATAATGATGCCAGAATTACTGACTCCAAACACTTTGCCCTGTGAAAAGCCTCACTACTCTTACTGTACAAGTAAAATAGTCCTAAATCATGTAGGTTCTTTCCCACCTCTGTTCTACTTAGCCTCTACATTAGTTTTAATTTTTACAGATCACTTTCAATTAGTCCATGACAAGCAGATTGCTGATGTATTTCCTTGCTGTCAGACTTCTTGGCTGTTGATGCTTTGCACAATACTGGAAAGGCCCAGAGACAGCCTATAAGATTTATACAAATAAATTCTGAAACATGAAGTAAAAGCAGCCTCTTGGAATTCTGCCTCTGGCACTGTTTCAACACCACTTTTGTGGGAAATCTGTATTTTAAAACTACTTCGATTAAACTTTGTTTTTAAACTAAAAATGTTTAACATGGACAAAGCTCGTGTAGTGAAAGAGCTTTCTGAAGACATGTGGTGCCACATTATTTTAAAGTTCATCCAAGTCTCATTCAATTCCTGTGTAAATACAAGGCAAAAGTCCTTTATGTTTTTTCCATTATGTGGATAGCAGCATAATTTTTATTAATTTACTTTTAAGCTTTTCATGTTAGCCATCAAGTATTTTGATAACATTTTCATCTAATCTTTGGGTCTCTTTATAAATACTAGTCCATACGTTATTTATTTTGGGAGCATTAGCAAGGAACTTTAGATCTGCTTTCTTTTCCTGAGAGGCAGAAAAAGAAGAATAAAAGACTAAAGAAGTGAACTGAGATATTTTTAAACTTTCAGTAATGCAATCAGAAAAAACAAACCAGAGACACTGGTATTCATAAACAGAGAAAAATCAAGTACCTGAGCTGGAATTCTCTTCTTAATTCTAGTTCCAATAAGTATCCCTTTGTTTTTACAACTGCCTCTTACAGCACCCATCTTCATGCACCTAACAGGCTTTATTCTTCCAATTCTCAGGATGAAAAAAAAACACACACAAAAACCAAAACAAAAATATGAAACTTTCAAACTCCCAAATTTACAAGAGCTATTTCCACATTCATGAAAAATTACAGGTCTAAAGAAAGAGCTTGGTGATGCACCGAGCCTGTATAACAAAGACGAGGAAATGCATACATCATGTAGTCTAAACTATTCTAGAGAGACAATAAAGAAATGAAACATAAGAATAAGCCCAGTGTCCAGAATCCACAGATCCTCCTTGGGACTTTTACAGAACCCAAAAAGTACAGAGTTTGCGTCCCCACAGGCCACCTTCCCAACCACATCCACATATTCTGTTAGATCTTTGAATATTCATTTTGTAACATCAGTGGATTGCTCTGACTGTTTTCTAGCAATTTGTTTATTTTATAAGACCTATATAAATTATCCTGTCATCACAATCTGAACGTTGTAAAGATCATTTCACATAGGAAAGGGCTGCACTTTCCAGGTATCTATTTTAAATACTGTACTCTATGGTGTTAGACAGGCAAGCAAGGAAAAAAACCCACCCATCCAAACGAAACATTTGGTTATCATTATTGTGGTTTAACTCCAGGAGGAAATAACTCCAACTAAGCCACTCCCCTTTCCCCTGCCCCTTCTGGTGAGGAAGGGACAAAAGCAGAGGCTACAGGTTGAGATAACAATTTAGTAAAAGATGCTTTTCTTAACAGCTGAAGAGAATCCAAAATTCTCAAAAGCTGTTATAGCGGACCTGAAGGAAGAGAAGGGGGTGGAAGGCTGGGAAAAATCCTCCCCCTCTGTTCCTCCTACAGGCTGGGTATGATTATTAATCAACACCCAGAGGTATCAGCCAAGGCCAGGACAGGTGAACGACACTGAATACACATCCCTAATGACCCTCACTGCCCTTGATGTTACCGTGTCATAAACCAATATCATGCGGTACACCAACAAAAGAATCCTAATCCCTCTCCCTACTTTGAAAAACATCTTCACCAGCAGCGCATATGGGTGTATACACTCGGTTAGGTACCGCGCCCCCATGAACAGATCGAGCAAGGTGGTAACCAGTCATTCCTACAAAGTAACAAGCTGGCCACACCCACATGGCACTAAGCTCTGCCCCCTCTCTGCAACCAGACAATCAGGTATTACAAGAGTCTCCTAAAAGCTGTTCGTAAGGAACACAATGATAAATCTTTTTTCCAAGTGGGTCTAAGGCAAAAGAACTATTACTTACAAGTTAAGAAAACCAACACACTACTAGCATTGCTTAGGTAGGCCACACTGTTTTTTAAAGCAGGTGGGTACATGACCTACAGAGGCCTTAACTCCACAGTGTGTTTTCCCAATATGCAGAAAATCCTGAGGGTGTGGACTCTTACTGCCACAAAATGAATGGAGAATGGAAAAGGAAATATTTGAAAGATGCTCGCTAATACCTGCAGGCCACAAATCCCTACAGGCAGCCACTGCAATAGCTTTACCATTTGTGCTGGAGTATAACCCCTTGATTCCCCAATAAAGCCCTCTAGTCCAGAGCACTGTTCTAAGACAACAAGAATTGAGGAGCAGTTTCACAAGCCACTGAGGTGTCTTTCAACACTACATTCCAGATCTGCTCTGAAAGAAAGCTGAAACTGCAGGGATGCCTGGAGATGGGCAAGCCTTACCTGAAAATCAGCAAAAGCAAACGAACAAAGGACCCAAGAATGGCATGGTATGGTCCAATAAACAAAGAGGATAAAAGGAAATAAATGAGAAGGGAAAAAGGGCTAAAATAATAATGAAATCAACTGCAAATAGCTATTATTTTGACTTGTAAATGAAGAAAAAAGCCCAACATAAGTAAAGAAGACATTATTGATAAAGACAAAGAAAAAATATTATTGTGGCAGAAAAATATTGAGGATACTCACAAACAATTTTCATATCTATATATATTTTATCTTCATTTGAGTGCAGATAAAATACTAAATAACAACGTATTACTACAGAGCAGATTTCTTAAATGAGGGTACTGCCAGATTAAAATGGCTAACAACATTTTTGTATTTAATCTCAGCAATAAGCGTGCTGTTTACACTTTCAGATGATTATCAATGCTCCCTCCATATACAGAAAAACATCCAGATCTACAAACAGAACGTTTTTGACTCAAGGAACTCCTTATGTACAACAATATTCTTCCATTCTTAACAAGCACCCACTGTTTGCAAAAGGCTAATAAGAAAACAGATAAGCAGGATTCTACTCTGAAAAGATTAAGAGAGGACTATGGGAGATTTCTGTACAAAAGTATGTTTATTGGGAAAATATTTTAATAGAGAAAACCAGCTAAACTATGGGGAGAATGTAAGAAAAATGTTTATATTTGTGAGCAATTTGGTAACTGACTTCATAAATTATCACACTTAGGAAATAAATGCAAGATAATCTGGAAACAGTTATTATTTACAAAAGGTTGCATAATAGGAAAACCACTATTTCTTGTTGCACTGCTCTAGATATTAATAAACAGTTATAACAACACTGAAATTATGGAACAGAAAGAATTGCATAAGTTGTGGAAGTATTTTAGGTCAATTCTTACTACAAAGTATTGCATTTTGGGAATCAGGTAAGAATCACCTCAAAGCTCAATACAAGACTTGATTTTTTATTGTATAAGAATAATAGGTGGCTGTTACTGATTTTCAAGTCACAAGAGACCTCTCCTCCCAGGCAGAATACATCCTAATCTTTTTTATCTTTTACGAATTATTTCTGCAATCACTCTAGCTAACATAATGCCTGTAGTCTAGTAAACTCTGCTGTTAAGACACATTAAACTTCTCTTTGTTCAGAAGCAAATTTTGGTCTTGGGCAAGCAAACAAGAATGGAATTAGCAAATACTTTAAACAAGTTCATCATAAAATATCTTCACTAAAGTTTCCATCTTGAAGTATTTATATAAGCTTATGAAAATATTTGAAAAGCAGGACCTGCACCACCTGGTTCTAAAATCTAACTTAAATAGTTAAGATTCTACAAATAAAAAAGTAACACAACAATTTTGAAGATGACTGTTAAAGAGTTTATACAAGAAAGCAAGGAGCAGCCTCATGAAACAGTTTTTTTTTTAACTAAGGACACCTAGAATGGTCAAGTATGTCCCATTACCACACATATGTAAATAACTATTCATATTTGATAAAAATAAGTAGTATTAAAGCCTCACCATTATAGAATCAGTAGAACATCTCTATCTCCCACTAAGGCACTGGTGTTTCACTACAACTACAAAATTTACCTCGTAAGAGACTTCAAGAAACAAAACTAAATGCTATCTCTAAACCACAAATCTCCTACCTCAAATCAAGTCCAGCAAAGAGGCAGAAACTACATCTGTGACACCTCTTACATTTCCAAGACTTAAAACTACCAACTGCTGTGTAGGTAGTTTAATGACTGTTGTCCTGTACACCTGGGTTTTTATGCAGCTGTGTAGCTTTGTGTTAAGCGTGACAATCTGATGTTTAATTCTCTTTGCAACTGTGCCTGATGGGAAGACTATGGTGGTGGCATAGTTTATTGCATGTTTTTGGTCTTCAAAGCCTTTAAAGGCTGTAAAACTGGGTAAGATTTTGAAGCTGTAGAAGTCAATGTAGTTTAGTTTGATTATGATTTAAGTATTGTACTTTGCATTTGTTTCTGTATTTTCTAAGAACAGTTCTGTGTTACATGCAAGTAATGTTTCTAGGTGGGGATTTTGGGTATTTGTTACAGTGAAATCTAGACAAACAGCACTAATGAGAAGAAAAGGATTATAATGAGAGCAAATAGTTTCTTTAGAGCAATAAAATCCCATTCTTGTCATGTAGTACATGTAAAGTGCCTTATTTTTAATTTCGATTTGGATTTTTTGGTGTCAATTTGCTGTGGGAAAAGGAAAAAAAAAATTAAAAAAAAATTTCAATACCTCTTGTGCTACAGAAGCTGGGTGAATATATGTAAATACTTTAATCATAGCTTAAAGCTTGGGGCAGACCTCAGAAAATACTTTAATCATGGCTTACAGCTCCTGGCAGACCTCAGAAGCCATTAAATATTCAGGTGGTGGGGCTGAAGAGGTCTAAGTCACCCCCAGCTGGGATCTGCTTTAGCTAGCTCAAGGCTAATACAAGTATTTTAAACACTGCATTGCTGATACACTTTGAAGGAGAGCTACTGACTGATAAAATGGTTTTGACTGTAACACAGAAAATCTCTGTTTCAACTTATATTGTACATGTTTTAGGCCTTCTTTAGATGGCAGATACCCTAGAAGTTTTCAAATCACTCTGTGCCTTCCTAGATCTTAGGCTGGAATCTGGGTTGCTCAGAAATGTAAGAATTCTTCTGACCAGTGACAAAATACTCACTGTAAGAAATCTAATTTTCTGCTGGTAGAACTAGTAAGTTAGACATTGAACTTTGAAAAAACCCAGTAATGATTCTTGAAACATAACTGATTATTTTCTTTTGGATTTCAACACAAAGATTCTAGTTGTAAGTTTTTCTGTCAAAGTTTACTTATTTTCTACTTTGTAGTACAAAGCTACTTTGGTCAAGTTTCATCACTCAAACCATAACAGTTACTGTTTTACTTTCAACTGTGTACAGCTACGAACATCTAAAGAACTTAAAATTTAAGAGGCTTTTGTAGTCAACCAACCTCCAAATATACATCTTATCCTTACACTACATTTGATGGTCTCTTTAATTATACTAAGATTCTGAAACATTGTTATATTTATCCTCATAAGAAATGTAGCAGGATAAAGAAGGATTCTAGCTCGACTTTGTATAGGCTGAGGACTTTTCAAACTTTAGGTACGAAAAAGGGAAGAAAAGCTATAAAAAGGGAAGAAAAGCTATGAAAAGGGAAGAAAGCCAGTTAGAAAGATTACTTGAATCCAGGATAAAATGTGAGGCATAGAAAAGCAGTAACATGCTAAAAGATCAGAAATGCCTATGTAGATTCTTTTGAAGGCCTTTTGCTCTGGTGTCAATCGGATGATCTCATGGCTGCCAGTGCTTGATGCTGCCTAAATACCAACTGTATTCATTGTTATTCTGGACAACTTTTTGAGTGCTGGGCGAAATAAGAACTTACTGAGTTTCTTGTCACCATTAAACTACTGTTACTTCCTTATGACTTTAGGAAATATGGCTTCCAGTTATTTTTTTCTCAGCTGAGACAAAAAAAAAAACCACCCCACCAAACCAAAAAACCCCACAAAAATCCCAGTTTCTTTCTACTTTTATCATGCTTATCACACAGAGTTTCAAAAAGTCTTTGCAGTGCCTGTGTTATTGAAACTGGGTTTTCTGGGAAAAATCAGAAGAGCTGAAGCTTGGTTTCTTCAGATTTTATTGCTATATGCAAATGTACAGACTATGGCAGCCCTGGCTCATGCCGTTGTCTGCACCTCCTGTTCACCAGGTTTTGCATGTGCCAAATGGCTCGCTCTTACACTTCTCAGACCAGATAACTGTTCAGCTTGTTCCATAGCCTTTCTTTTGGCAATACAATACAATATAATACGTTCCTATTATCCATTTCTACTTTCTACCTATTCCGAAATCTTCACAAAAAGTTTAATATCTTTTACACTTTTTTTTTTCCCCAGCCAGTTTCTTCAGAAAACAGAAAATATTTTGAATTCATATGGTTATGGTCTGAAGATTGTTTTCCATACATATTACAAACCAGAAATCCAGTTGAATGAAACAATTGTCTAAGTAAAATGATTTAGAAAACTGGATTATTTTGATAACCAAAATACAAGAGAATGGTCAACTATTATTGTATCATTGGTGTTTTGCTTTATTTTTAAACCATGTAAAACTCCCATTTACAGAAAATATTTCTGAAAGTAGCACAGACATTCTTCACTTGCTCTGCAATATGTGGGTGGTTTTAAACAGGCTTGTCTTTTTCCATTGCAGCAAATTAACTATTTACTGGATATATATAGCATACACCATAAAACTCCTTTTCATATCCAGAAAGGACAGTGATGTGCCTAGATAATACTATGAAACTGTTTAGAAATTCCCAGTAAAGGTATCACAGATAAAAATCCACTACTGATTTTTCTGCATGTTTTCTCATCTTTTAAAGGAAAGAACCCCCTCCTTTCCCCAAGATTCAAAGACTTTGGAGTCTCACCCAGACATCACTCAGGTGTTTGCTGTCTCTTAACCACTGAGCGACCCTTACGTTTTGTGCTCTTGGCTCCGCAGCAACGCTCGCTTGAAGGCTCTGTGCCGCCCGTGCTGTGTGTGAGTGACCTCTTCAGCCAAGTCGGCTGAAGTGCAGCGACTTCCAAAATGAGTAGTTTTTGAGGTATAGCTGCCGTATTTTCCCTCTCTTGAAGATCCATAATGAAATAGAGACTAAGGGGGAAATTTGTTTTTAGTGGAAACTTTGAAAAAGCAATTTTTATTAATAACTAATAGTCCTCTTTAAGTTTCCAGATGGAGAATTATTAATAATTATTAAATAAAACCAATTCGGGAATGGACTACAAAAGGGTATTAATTTGACTGTCAGGGAGTCTTGCAAGAGCCTGAGAAGTTAGCATGAACCATATTTGCCACAATTCAGCAATGGCTGTATCTACAAAGTGCTAACATAGCACAGTTATGGGTGTCAAAAGGGAAATAAGACAAAAGTTACAAATTAATTTATACTGATGTGATTACTTAAAAGTATACTTGATTTTACAATAAGCTACTATTATGTCAGCAGTGTTTCTCATCACTCATTTTACTCAGTCATTAAGATCTGCCTTCTTATTTTATGATTCTGCACAAGTTAAGATTCAGAAAAACACTTTACATGGATCTTGGAGACATTCTAATTAATCAGCTGTAAAATCTGTACCATCTTCTTGAGATATGCTCTTCATGGGCAAGTTTACCTGTGACTTCTTTTACCTAGGTTAATGAAGTAACAATCACACAGAATGTTGCTAGAGCTGATTCTGTTACTTTGCCATGTGGCTCTTAAATCAAGCAAAATTTAATTTCCCTGGCAAATAAGAATGAAACATTCTAGTGAAATAAAGACATTAGAATGTGTTATTCTTTGTGCTTTGTAAAACTGCATGACTGACTGCTCTTATGTGACTGCCTCTGAGCAGGTCACTGTGATACCTGTCCTTAGGTATCTTCCACAATCAGCTGCTGATATCTGGTGACTTAGCACTTACCTGACATCAGGGACTGGGTTACCAGCAACTCTGCACTCCAGCAATACTTTGTTTCCTTCAGCAACTTCCTGGCTCCGCAGTTTCTGAGTGAATTGAGGTGGTGAAAATTCATGCTCTTCCATGTTGATGAAGGGACGGCACAGGACCATTTTGCTCTCCATGATGCTCCCCCTTCCAGAATAGTGTTCTCCATTCAGATGAATTCCAGGTAACTTTTCGTCAGGCTCAGTCTCTTGATGTGGTTTGTCAAACTCCTGGTTTACCAAGGTACTTAAAGCTGGTTGTTTCTTATTAGGAGACAGGTATCCACTGTCTGGAGAAGAAGAGTCCCCATCAGGACTACGGCCTCTTGTCTTTGCTGCCTGCCTAAATATAGATGATAACTCCTCAATGAATGTGGCAGCTTTGTCACACAGCTTGTTCCTGAAAGGAGCTTCTCCTTGGGATGTTGATTCAGAGTTTGGGCTTGTCTTAGGCATACACGGACCACCTTTCTCTGAATATTTCAGGCTTCTGACGAAGCTGGGACTAGCAGGCAGAAAAGGTGAGGTGCTTGCTTCTCTCCTAGAAACTGTGACAAAACTATCTTCTGTTTGAGGTGCAGTGGATTGCTCTTTCTGATTCCTTGGGAGAACATGACTTGCAGCAGGTAAAGTCCAACTGCTTGCTTGAGGCCTCTGTAAAGCATCTTGTTCATGCAGGTTGGTGTCTGTGAAAGAAGGGTTATCTGAAGGGCTAGAAAGAGAGGTGTTGAGATAATGAGTTAAGTCCGGTGCTGTGTTCTCATCTTCCTCCATGGAATTGGCAATGGCTTCTCGAGCTATGTCAAGGCTCTTACTTATCTCCTCCTGGGTAAGGAAGGCAGAAAGTTCATTTGAAAATTCACCATTCTGTGTGTCTGACAGGGAATCACAGAAAAAGTCATGATAAGATGAAGCTTCTGACATATTTTCAGGATATCCCTTACTGGTGTCTCTCTCCGGAGAGTAAGCCTCCTTCAGCATTAAAGAAAGAGGCAATGCCTGGCCACAGCTTCTGTCTTGCATCCTGAAAGACACAAGAACAATTTCTTAATGAAAAAAGTTATATCCTAGTTCCCATAAGCTAGACACAAAGCTGGATGATAAGCAGAACCTAATGGTGCATGAAATACCATAAACCTTGGTTTCTACTAGAATGGGCCAGGACTGCAATTGTCTAGGTGGAAATGAGAGCACTTAGGAGTAATTTTTCTCCTGAGTCTTCCCTCAGAAGCATGAAGACATCCTTTGTCTGTATATTGCCTAGCACAATCTCGATTCTACAGGATCAATATGTATGTATGCTGCTATTATACATCTGATTTGTTATTTTACATCAATTCTGTTACACTTCATTTTTTTCTGGTTTTAGCCTTATGAATATTTCAGGAATATATTTACTATTCTCTTTCCCATAAAATTGCCTTCCAGACACTAAACCATCAAATTCTGAGAGAAGTGTTCAAGTTGAAACCATTATGAAGATATATACAAGGATATTTGAATTAGAAATTCCAAGTTATCCTTTCTGTTTAATGTTGATAATGTGTTTAATATTATTTTACTTATTGTGCTAACACTTTTAACTTGTTACCAGTTTAGTAGCACTCTCCTCAACACTGAAAAATGAAATATGAAGCTATCATATGTTAAAACACTGAAAAAATATATTTCACAACCTATATATCATCCTGCACAATGGAAGTGTATAATGCATATTTTGTACCAGTTTCACAAAGCAGAGAAGCATCTATACCTCTCCAGTTTATCAACATGACTTCAGAATTAGGATGAGCATTCTCTTTAAAGTCAGCAGAAACAAGACATCAGGGAAACCACACTTTCCTCAAGGGAAGGACTGGCCTGAAAATCTCCTTATTGAAATGTATTTGTCTAGCTGGTCACTAGATTGTGGCTGATTGATCTGAAACATAATTTTTGTTTCTGCAAAGCATTTATTTAAGTTGAACATCAGTGGTTTTAATTACCCTGGAAAATTCTCTTCTTCTAATGATAAGAACAATTTTACATAAGATTTAAAATTTTTTTTTCCTTAATTCTCTACTGATAGTGGAGAAATGGCTTGACAGTCATGCGATGCACTCGGATGTATTTTACATCAGCTTGTGCAGGCTCCAATTACCTTTAGTCACTAAACCAGGGCTTACCCAGCATGCAGTCATTAAATGACTGATAGATTATTGGAATTCTTGGCTTAGCATATGCATCTCTTGATATGCCTGTTTGTCTTGCCAACAGATTACAACTCAATGCATAAAAGAGAAGTACAAGAAACCCAAAGTGTTTAGGATTTGATATATGTTTTTATAGAATAAAGTGATAAACTCATTATTGGCTGGGATTACATCTTCCTTTCCTGTTATCTGTGTTTACAGGGCAACAAATTTAGCAACCATGCCAATCTCTTGTCAACAAAATCTAAAAAAGTATATACAGTATAACTGACTACCACATAGCAGCTTTAAAGAATCTGAGAAGCCCAGCAAACAGCTGGTCTAGAGGCTCAGCTGTTAAGGCATAAACTGGATGAATGCCAGGGAAACAAGGGTTAAATCTGCAGAGTTTCTTTCTCCTTAATCTTAGTTATTTTTTAAAATGTTGTATTCAAATGAACAGAGGTGCTATTTAGACAACTTGTAAATATCTGTACCTCAAATGATATTTTTATTTAAATCTTATACACACTGGTTCCTAGCTTGTTCACATCTCAAAGTGACACATTACATACTCAGTTAAACTTCCCTGACTTCCAACACCAAGCTGCTCTAATGGTTCAATGGGCTGTTTCATGGGTAGCAGGACAATTTTACTTGTTTGCCACCTAACATGATGATTAAAATTAATGTATTCTGAATTAACATATTTCTTCCCAATACTCAGCTTTGTCATTAGAAAAATATAATGGCTACATATATTGTAATTTTCAAAGCCTGGTGTCTAAGTTTAGATGAATCAATCTATACCTGGATATTTAGATAAAGTTGATGAGTTTAAACCATGGTGGTTTACTGGCAATTTCTAAGGCTGATAAGCCTTCTTGGGGAGGAGGGTCTGGTGCCTGAAAATGAATTCATAAGTCTAGCTTTAGAGAGCTGAATAGAAGCTTCCAGGAAAAAGGCTTTTTTTTCAGCCATACTGTAATATATAAACCCACTATTCTTTTAGTGAAACTTGTAACCACAGGGAACTGGAGGTGAAGTATCACTAACCCTATCAAGTAGCTTATAAGATCATAATTAGAAATTTTGAATGCTATTTCTAGCTTCTCCAAGTTAGACTACAATGTATTTATAACAGTTTTCATCATCATTACTCATTAGGTAACCTGCAAAGGCATATACTGTATCATTTAAAGACACAAACATAAAATACAATGTTGCATGCAAATCAATGTTTACCTGTACTTTCAACATTATTACATACAGACTATTTATGGGGTCCTATATATATCTAAAAACTACTCTCAAGTAAAACCACATTTTTATATCATGCAGTTTAAATACTTATTCAAAACCCAATATAGATGCTCTAAAGAATCATATGGTAAATATTAAATTTGAAATGTACTGGATTACAATAATTTCAGGAAAAAATAGAGTAACTAATCAAATTAAAGTTTTGAAGAGATATATAGTAAAATGTGGAAAAACATAGAAAATTAAAGGACACATTTCGAGAAAAATATGAACATCCTGAATTTGCAGAACCTGCCAAGTAAGAAATTATTACTTAACATGATCCAAAGCCTGTCAGTTCAAAAGAATCATGAAGGATGAAATGTACATAGTAAGATTTTTTAAAACACAAAAGGCACATAGTTTTTCTCTGAATTTTGAAATCCTGCAAAATTACTCCACAAATACAACAATTAATGTTTAGCAGAAATATAAAACAGATCTTACAATGAGCCGGCCAATATGAAGAGTTCAAGTATAATTAATAGTAGGTAAAGTTGTTTTTCTCCTTCTCTATCTAAGTAGGCTTAAAGTTGCTCCAGCTCTTCACTAAAGCTTGCTTGGTCCTTAGTAAGCATTGAGGAGACTGTGGCCTGTGTGCTACATCTGTCCTCTGTGACTATGTAATTCGTACCCCACTTATCTATATTTGGTAACTGAACTCATGTTTCAGCAGACTGCCACTATCTGGAATTCCAGCAGAAGCAACGTTAGGCCTGGAAGTGGCACAAAGTCCTGTGCACTTACTACTCAGAAATTCAGAGAACTTAGCCATTCCCTTTCTACATCTTTTTATGGTAATAGATTTTTGATTTTTTTAAACAACATTATTTTCACAATAATAAATAAAATAATTGCCTTTTTCTACTAAGAATAGTTTAAAATTAATACCTTCCTTTGGTACCTTAAAATCTTGTAGGAAAGAAAAAATTAGAATCATTTAGTTTGGAAAAGACCCTTAACATTTTTGGAGTTATGAGTAGAAATAGTAATTTTTGTAATAATTGATAGTTATTAATCTGTAACCATATACTACACTGTAAAAATAACTTGAGATGTGAATTTTCCCATCTCAAGTGAAATAATACTATAATCAGAAAAGAAATATCTCCCTCAGAAAAGACGTAAAAAATCCCTGGAAAATGTGTATGCTTTAAAAATACCCCACAACCCTACACATGTATTAATACTGAAACAATCAAAACACATTTTTGGTTTCTATAGAGTTGTAGAGCATAATGTGTAACACAATCAACTCTCCCTTACTGTCTCTGCTAAGGAAGTACTTTCACCTCATTAAAACACCTGTGAGAATCTAGTCACAGGGGAAAAAAAATCTGTCCAAAAGCACCTTTTCAGGCACATAATTTCTGTTAAAACTCTGTGAAAGGAAGAAGTAAACATGAAGACTGTTGGTTTAATCTACAGACTTTATCACATAGTTTCCAGAAATAAAAGCCATGTGTGGGTAACGTGGTTTCTGCCAGATTGCAACCTACTGGGAGTCACACGCTGCAGAGGGGATAGAAGAAATTACAGCTGCAAAGAGATATTACAGACCTCCGTCCCTTCTGCCAGCATCCATTACATATGTTCTCAGATTTGAAATCATTTTGTAGACTGGCACTTGTTCTTAGCTCAAGGTCCTCTAGGTACTGCCTTGCATTTTTCACTAAAATTTGTTCCTTGGCAACAATGCAAGTGCAGTAGATGCATTGTTGTGACGGAATTGCACTCAGAGCTCCCTATAGGACCCAGACCATCTTTATGTACTAACAAGTGCTAGTACCACACATTGTATTTCAGTGGTTGATAGACCATCTTGGCATCTTCATACAGGCAATTACTGTCCCCAATCACAGCTTGAACAGATTCACTGCTGGACAGGGAATACTTCACAATGTATACAAACCCCGTTCTTGCATCTTGAGATCCTTACCACATTGTAATGAAATTGTTAAAAGGATTTTATTTCAGGTCATTTTATAGTGATTTCAGCATGTCAAATCAGAACAGAATCATCATTCTAAAAATTTCAAGCTGAAAACAGTGCACAAAGAAGGAGCTGGTTACCCAAGAGTTAACCACTGTATGCATAATTTTTAAGCAGTCACCCCACAGAGTAGAATCAAGGTCCTTTGTCAGGCACCCAGCATCTCCACTAAGTGCCTAAGACTTTGCCACCTTGGAATGAGAGTCAAAAATAGCCTGTGTATAAACAGCAACAAGCTGCCTTGGGCTATCTTCAGCATTTTCTACAGGGAGTGGGTGGATGAAATCCTGGTTCTTGCAATTGTGTGTTTAAATTTTCACTTCTGGGAAGAAAATATATCTGGAGATATCTGGAGAGATATTTTTAAAGAAATTTAGCTTTTTGAATACAGATACAGTATTGTTTTGTGTAAATCAGGTACGCCCAATACGTTTTGTACAGCATGATAGAAACATTTGCCCAGAAAGTGAAAGATTTGTATTCAATTAACTCCTCTTGGCTTCAACTGTTAATGAAATACTCTTCATAACTTGAAAACTTAATAGAGCAGGGTTTCATACAGCTGTATTAAGCCATGAATAAATTTTCCCAACATTGTTCTTCTAAGATTTAAGGAATGCTTATATCCTTTGATCTGTACTGAATATTTTGGAATCAAGACCTTCCATTTTTATTGCAAAAATAATGTGTATTCTCCTTTATAAAAGTACTAAAGGCAGTAAATCACTCTAAACAAATGGCAAACAGACTAAAACTTTGGAACAGTTACACATTTTGCAAGATAAATACACTTTAATTGCAATAATGTAATAATTTAGCATTTGCATATAACATTTTAAAATTAATAATAACATCAAACAAGGTAAGAAATATATGGCTAATATGCTCACTCCATCCCTACTGCAGTATTATGGAAAATTCAGTTGGTGAACAGAACTCCACGGAGATAATAGTTTTTACTACCAATAGATTTGATGGAACATAGCTGCAGTTTTCCTGGAACCTTAACAATAGTTTCTAACACGAGTCAGCTCGAGACATTCCAAATCTCATGTCAAAAATCATAAAACTATTCCAGTTGTGCAAGTTTTCCATTCCATCTGATGAAGATGTTACATAATGCAAAAGATTTTCATCGTTAATTGCATGAAACCAAAATACAGTAATAAGCATGGCTCTTTACCCTAATGATTAATTTACTTACCTGAGGAAGCAGAACACGTCTGTTACGGCCCCTGTTATTTCGTATCTTACTCTAAATAGCAACAAAATAAATTACAAGTAGATAGGCATTCTCCTTTCCAAGACCTGAAGTCAAAGACCAGTATGCAAACTTCAAATAGAAATCTCTAAGCACAGCTTCTACTTTAAGCAGCAGAGATAGATACAACCTCCTTTACCAGTTGCCACAGAAACCTCCAGTTATTTTGAGTTACTAACAGACATTTTTTTCCACCTCTGAAAGAGCAAAAAATAATCTGGTTGCCTGTGCTTAACAGACTAGGTCAATATCATGCTGTAGTTCGATGCCATACATAGCTTTGTTGTTTTCCATTGGTTTGCAAAAACATTTAATTTTGCTTGTAAATATATTGTAAATAGATTTTTTTACATAGCTAGAGCTAATCTATGTTTTCATAGAGTGCGTTGGAAGTACCTACCTGTCACATATGTATGAAAGTGTCAAATGTAGCAAAATATTCAAGGAGTGTCAATGGTACTCAAATACAATTTTTCCAAGTTTCTCTGAGGATTTTCTTAGGAGTGCAATGGGAAGGCTCATACACCTTCAGCTTTTGCTAGCAGTTGTATCGGTAATTGGTTTAGAAGAAACACAGGAATTGTTAAAATTAAACTGTTAAAATTAACAAAACAGTAATAATAATACCTCCCAGCCTTCTTTTATAGAATATTTCATCAACAAAGAGACTGAGGGGCTGCAAGTAACAACACATCAATAAACATGAAAACAGTACGACTTTCCAGAATTACCACAGCTGAGAGTGGGAAAGGAAACCATAAAACAGAAAGGAAGGCTAAGTAACTCACAGAGAACTAATACCATCTCTTAAACTGGGAATGAGATGAAAACTTCTCAGTCCAAGGTCCATGGTCTATCTAAGGTCTTGATGAGGCAACCTACCTCAGACTGAGGAACCTGTCATTCTGCTTCCCTTCGCTCAACACTACCAGAGCACTTGTAATATCATTCTCTCTCAAGATGTTGTATTCTTTAATAGCTGGACAGGTAATAATGGAACACATGGACAAACAGCTACTTGACCAGTGAGTGCCCCCAACATCCCTTAAAATTTCACAGGAATTTTGTCAGGAATTTGCAGCCCTGTGCACTGTGATTAATACACTTTTGCATCTGGGGCTGTGAAGCACACTGCACTCTCACAGGATTTATCACAAAGACACACAAGGCAAAGCTGCTTGATCTTTGCCAATAAACACTGTGCCCAGGGTAGAGATGTCTCTGTCCACGTTACCTGAGAGCGGGCAGTGCCCTTGGGCACGAGGGCAGCGCTGCCTAAGCCTGGCTCTTGCCAGGCCCTGTGTTCATCAGACTCCCTCGAGGGCCCTGTCACCATGGCACGCTGGTTTCTGAGTCTGCCTCGCTCTCTGTCCAGGCTCTCCCCTCACAGGCCCACGCACGCTCTGGCGGCCCAGCGTGAGGCACTGAGGGGAAAACGCGGAGGGCTCCGGCTTTGGAGAAGCGAGTGGGCGCCAGCGAATGGCGACGGTGCTGGAGGTGAAGAGTTGCCGGCCATACCCGGCGAGAGCGGCTGCGCGGGCGGGGCAGGCAGGGTGAGGCTCTGCGGGAAGGGGCAGGGAGCGTGGAGCCCGCCGGCGTGGGCGGCTGTGGCGCCCGGGGTGCCTACGGGCCGAGCTCCGCCTGCGGGATGTGTTGCTGTGCAGTGCGCCATGCAGCTGCGGCCACACCGCACCGGCGGGGCCCACAGCCGTGCCATGGAGCTGCGGCCACCCCGCACCGGCGGGGCCCACAGCCGTGCCATGGAGCTGCGGCCACCCCGCACCGGCGGGGCCCACAGCCGTGCCATGGAGCTGCGGCCACCCCGCACCGGCGGAGCCCACAGCCGTGCCATGGAGCTGCGGCCACACCGCACCGGCGGAGCCCACAGCCGTGCCATGGAGCTGCGGCCACACCGCACCGGCGGGGCTCCCTGCTGTGAGGTGGCCTGAAGAAGACCTTTCAACTGCCCGGTTGTATTAAAATATTTAAGGCATATTATCTACTGGTGTCAAAAAAAAGAAATGAGGTGTCAACAAACTCTGAACTGACAGTCTTCTGTGGTTTAAGTAGAAAGGCCATTCTACATTTTAGCATTTGGGAATATATACAAATAAGAATTTAAGCAAGCCTGTGTTACAGCTGATTTTGATAAAGTACGAAAACTTAAGAAATCAATTTCATGTTGAATTAAGAAGCAAGGGGGGAAACAAGTGAAAGTTAAAGAAGGCAGGACTGATGCAATCTCATAAGGATAGAGAAAGCAAGGATAGAATCTGGCAGTGGCACATGGCAGTATAATCGAGATTGTGTAGTGTAGCATGTAAAGATTTCAAATTATATGATAAATTTAAGAAATCTAAGCTGCATCAGCTCATTGTAGTCTTACATAATTTTCTAAAGAAAAAAATCAAATTATAGTTAAAACACTGTAGTGGAAAATATGTGGCACAAAAGTAACATACTAACTTAGGCTGTTTGAAAGAAAAGCAGCCCATTAGTGTTAGTTAGCTAATTTTTGTCTTGACTGTGCGAACTAGCCTCTTTCTTAAAATTAAGGTTTTTTTAAGAAGTCCATATATAAGACCTTAGCTCTGATTTTGTCTAGTTTTGTTTAAATTAAATGCTTTAAGTGTTGCTCTTCTCTCAGTTGATTTTGTCCTATATGCTGTACATGTTAGTCGTATTCATACGGCTTTACCATTTCTTTTATTTTTAAATTAATTATATTTGTTATAATTACATGTGCTGTATCTGAAAAGTTATTCATCCCTCTATGCCCTGTGGAGTATGGAACTGCTTAACTCTTAAGTGCTGCAGTCCTGTTCACATTAGATATTACCTGTACCTCTGTGAAGATTGTATTTCAAACAGAGCGTATTTTTTCTTTTATATGAAAACTACTTGCACTTACGCATAACATTCCCATAGTTGGGCAGTGAGAAAAATGCTTTATAGCATCACATGTCATCTTCTAATGTTGTATGTGCTAAGATTAAGACTTTCCTCTTCATGAGGAAAATGATCTCTATTAGATCAATTTTAGCTGCAAGCCTATGGTGCATATTTTACATGTTTATATTCACAGCCAGTCATGTATTTGGATTCCTTCTTAGCATGTGAAATGTGTTTGATCTGAGCAGGCACAGACAGCACTGAAGTTCAATACCAGATAAAAGCTTCTTTCTTTACAAGGGGATTAACTTTGAAAAAGGAATGTGCCTCTTTCAACAAACTGTGAGATGCTGATCTGTAGGAAAATGAATATTTATTTCTCTTGCTGCTTTTATCATAGTACAGCTTTACATTGCTTTACCTTTGTAACAGCTATTGCATGCTGTCTTTTGATTATGCCAAGTGTATTCCTGTGGTTCATAGGAAGACGCTGCCTGCCACCTAAAAACGTGTCCGATGCCAGATAGGGGTAGACAGCTGTGTATTGCTGCGAGAAGTCATAGCACTAACAAAGACAAATGTGCAAGAATGTGACATCCATACTTTTGGAAAGAGGAATGAATGTTGAAGGAGGAACATGGAACAGCTGATTACTTCCGCTGTTACCTTCAGTAGAACAAAATTTAAAAATAAAAGTTAAAACACAGCTGGCTATTTAGAATGAACTGCTGAGAGATTTGTCAGTCACTAGCTCCTATTAGGGAGACACTTAGCTTGGGGGTATTTTTGGAAAGAGTTTCCATGGAGTTGAACAGACTTCAGGCCTTTTGCTTTTTTCTGATTGGCCAATAGACAGGTGCTGAAAAAGGTGGTGGCAGAAATATTGCAGACGTGGTGCATATCACACAGACAAGCAACAGCAACTTACTTTTTGTTTTATGATAGCCTATACCATGTAAAAAAATAACAGAATTTTTCCTTTCTCTCCTTCCATTGTGAAATGAAAAGAGATTCAACAAAGGACTGATTCATGTTGGTTGAAAATACAACCTCTTGCGTTTAGAGTTTGGGAGTGGCGTGTTCTACCATAGCAAATGTTTAATGCCTTAAAACTAAAGCCATGTTATTTTTTCTTCCAGGGTGAAAAGTTCTGTATACTTCTGATCTACAAATAAATAGGTATGTTTAAAGCATCTATGTCCTTTAAACAGAAATGTACTATTCCATTATAGATTAATAATTTACTTTCAGAGAGAAATCATGTAGCAAACAAACTATTTTTAAAAATAGATGCTTTTAGGAGTGACATAGAGTAGGCCTCTGAGCTTGTGAGAGAGAAGGAGCTTTTCAGTGGCAATGAAAACTTGTGTGGCAGCACTGAGAACGCTTGTATTTCTTCATTTTGGAGTAAATTTCTAGAGATTGGACCTTGGAATTGAATCCACTGGTTCTATTAGAAGAAAGAATTAGAATTTTGACAGAGTACTGATCTTGTACTTCTAAGTCCATCTGTCTGTCTCGGCATTACAGCTTCAGAGCCAATGACTAAACATTGTTGGGGTACAATCCTGATACTTTGGTGTTGATGGATTGGAAAAATTGACAGTCAGGTTTTTTTTAAAAGTTAAACAAGCTGTTAAACATGCTCTCTATTTAGACAGGATCCAGCTTTTTCATTTTCCTAAAGAGTGATCATTTCTGGTGAAAAAAAAATTGCTGAGGCAAATTGAGTACATTTAGAGGGCAGTGATGAAAAACTGTTTAAAAATATATTTCAAACAAAACATGATAGGTTTCTACTCGCCATCAAACATGAAAAATGCATGATAAGATGTGCACACCTCCTTTCTGTCCTATTTGATATCTTGGTTAGAATCAAGATAAAGAGGCAAAGTATGCAGTTATTGAAAGATGTGTTTTTCCATGCTTTAAGTTCTCCAGCATCAGGTGTGCATCTTGTATCGGTTTTTCTGTATCAAAGAAGGAACAATTAATTTTAAATTCACGTATTTCATAATTGTTCAATGAGATGTCATTTGAGTTTCCGTGGTACTTTATACAGCAATTTTCTGGTCCTTACCTGAGCCTGGTGGTATTAGTCTGGAAAAGGGAGTCGGGTTGATTGATCAGTGAACTAATGAATTCTCTTTAAAAGGTGAAATGTCACAAATAATCATGCAAAATATTCAACGAGTCAGAGAAAGTATGCAGATCTAGGAGGAAGCAGCCTAGAGAGCCAAGACAACCACCCTTTAATGATGATGCAAGTATGCATTTGAGAGTTAAAAGCATGAATGAGGCAGCTGAGAGAGCCACTGAAACAATGACTCATCTAAATGGATTACTGGAAACACCACTTTCAGACTGTTTGGAATACAATTTCTGGCTTTGCCAGCAAAACCTGACTAAATCCAAAGAACCTGGCAGATGAAAGAGGAAGTTTTTGTAATGCTATCACAAAAGGCTCTGAAATTGTAAGATGCTATATGAGCAATCTAATACATACAGTATTTGCTTTGAAATTTGGGCAATGGTAAAACCTGGCTATAACCCACAGAATTTAGGCAATAAATCTGATACTGAAAAACTTTTTGTAAAAGCATTAACTGTGCTGTTGCACATGTGGTACAGATAGAAATAGAGGCATATCTGGTGTGCAAGATTAGAATCCAACAGAACCAGTTAATCTAGGTTTTCCTTTACATGACAAGAGAGAAGGAAGGGTGGTCTAACCAAAACAAACCCAACAACAAGCTGTTTAATTCCCTTTGTTGCCACTCTCAGATCCAAACAGTCTGGAGAGTTAGAAAGTTTGTGTTGATATAAGCAGGTTTAGAAGAGGTTTTGGATATATTTTATATGGGATTGGAATAATAATTGCTATATAATACATGCATTAAATATATAATAATTATTATAGATATATAATCGAAAAATATCAACACATATACAGCTACAATATGTAAATACACAGTATTGAGGAATTAGCAAACAAAAAATGTATTATTTTGACATATTTGTAGTCACTGTATATGAATATATTGCACAGTTTCATGATCAGTTGATACCTAATATCTATATAAACAAGCCAATACATCATTCTTATCTCTATTTTTCCTAGCATTTTCCTGGAGTATGCATTTGAAATCCTAAATTGAAACCAGTCTTGTAAATGAGTCTCAGGAATCATCAACATTTAAAGCTTTGCCTTGGGACATGCTGTCTGTGAGTTTTTAAACACTGAGTCAATTACCTCAAAAGCCCATAGAAGTTACCACCTCTCCTTTGAAAACATTTAGGTATGTTTCACCAAGGACTCTCGTCTTACCTTTGTTCTACAAATTGAACGGATGGTGTAATATTCCAACAAGCAGCGAAGGGGTTCCAGCCCCGACGGTTTTCTTCATAGCCAGTTTTGATGCTCTTCACTTTTCTGTGCACTTGTACTGGTGGGAGTGAGGGTGAGTTTGCAGTTTTGGGAATTGCACAGAAGAGATATCAGAGACTATGCTTAGGGTTATTCTGTCCATTAACTTCAAACCCTTATGAAGTACATTAGTAAATATAATTTAGCAAAACTTTAAATAATAGCTGTCATATTTCAAAGTTATAAAGTTATTTAACTAATAAAGCTTATAAGGTTTTTTTTTCCTTACAAATATACAGAAAATGTACTATGTGAAGATAAAACAACCCTTCTAATAATCCTGTATAAACTAAGAGGTTACAGTGATGGCATCTACAGTTTGTTTTCAAAATGGAAATGATAATGAAAATATCACAGTTTAAAGTTGTAAGAATAATTAATAACTTTTGATGATCTAGGCAAAAATAAAAGTGCAGAGAATTTTCTAATACATTTTCTTGCAAAGGAAATTGAGCAGTTATTGACAGTCAGTGAGTTTCACAAAAAAGCCCCAATCAGAAATCCAGGAAGGAAGAAAATTCTCTTTTGTCTGTATCAAACTTTCATACAGTTTGAGGAAGGTCCTTTAATCTAATTTTTTTTTTTTGAAATGTTTATTATAGAGCTTTTCTTTTAAGTATTTCAGTATTATTAGAGCAGACATAATTGTTTTGATACTTTGCCAGCATTCTACATGGATAGGTAACTTTGGAAATGTTTTTAACCAAATACCTTAAATTTTGGTCAGTTGTAAGCCGAGTAGAAGCTAATGCCTCTCGTGTCCACACTTCAGTCCTTTTGCAAGACTTTCAAGTTCCTGAATGTAACAGCTTTGAAAGCAGACTGTACATTTGTGCAGACTCATACTTGTACAGACTGGGTATCTGCCTCTGCTAAGATCTCGTAGAGGCTGCATAGGGTTTACATGACATAGCCTTTCATTTCATCATTATTTGATTTCTGAATGTTTGATTGCACAGCCTCAGTATTATTCCCGTACCTTGCATCATGGAATAAAGAGATACTCAGACATGATTTCATAATCCTTGTGATAGTTTGCTAAGGCTTTCTGAAATTTAACTTTTAGAATTGCACAGATACATGTTCAATGGACTACTGTTTCATCATATGATCTCTGTGTGTAAGTTCAGTTTGGTTTTTACGTTCTGCTTCATACCCTGGCATCTGAACGATTGTTATTTAATACATGCAGACAGACATTTCCTCAAAGTACCATTCAAAATGTTAACAAGTCTTCATCCTAAATCTCTTCAATCTGGTGTTTGTTTAGTGATGCATAATGATATGCATCAGCATTGGCCTTTTATTGAGCTTGCAGCCCTCACATCTTTTCAGAGTGTTTCTTATGGGAATAGAGGTCTAAAAGTGGGGTCATTCACACTACTTACGTGGGTAGAACAATTATTTTGCTTCTTGGGTAATACTCAGAAAATGGGACAGGACAGGGGAGTGGCAAAAGCATATGAGGGAACCAGTGCTTTAGGTATCATTATCATTATTATTATTATTATTATTATTATTCAGTTTAATTAGCAAATGAGCTATTAAAATTCTTCTTTTAAAATGGTTTCTTCTAAATGTCATATTATTTTTATAGTAGCTGATACAGAGTGAATAAATATAATTTTTTTTAAAAAAGTTTGAATAATACAATAGAAAAAAGGTTTTAGACTGAATATGTGAGGTAATCAGTTGAATATCATTGCTGCTTTGTGTGACTTTTTTATTAACCCACTCATATATATGGTAAAGTACATATGTGTCTTTTTACTCAGAACAAAGATCAAAGAGTTCTCAAAGCCTTAATAGCACTTTATCCTTGGACAAGTTTTCTTCACAGTGTATGGATATCTTTCATTACCACTGGGTTACTACTGGTGCTGTATGCACTGACTGTGATTTTGTTTTGTAAATATTTTATAGGAGAGAAAATGGAAAACGTAAGTCAGGTTTATAAAGCAATGAAGTTGAAATTTATGGAAGGCATTTAGCATTTCATAGCTAAAATTGCATAAATACTTCATATGTAATTTGGTTAATCAATAGAATTCCAACGCAGAAAAAATCATTGAACGAAATCAGAAAAGGATAAAGGATAAAGAGGGAAAAAAGTCGAAACAATGGAAAAACCTTTGCATTAACAACCAAATTAAACACATTTTAGATCTGGAATAAATAAGGTAAAAGTTTTCCTGGAAACATGCCAAAGTAATTCTGTGAAATGGACTGCAGAAATGTCTGGTTTGAATGTCTGTTTTCAACAGTGGAAAGAACAATCTCTAGATAAAGGTAAGTGTACATATTTTTGTGGTTTCTTTGGAGAGATGGCAAGAATTACCTCTGTGAAGACTAGAGAAGAATGTACTAATAAACTTTGCCTACTGTAATGGTAGTGTTTTCATACTAAGAGTTTTGTGTGCAGGTCAGATCACTTCAAGGAAATTAGTTTGTGAAAGAGGCATATTCTGTATCTGAGGAGTTTTCTAGGCATAACAGCAGTTCATCAGCTTGGCATCAGCTGAGATTTGTAATAAGTAATTTTTCATAGTAGGTATATTGTAGATTATGTTGGGCCAGCTGAGTAACAGTAGAGGAAAATATGCTTCAACATGCTAAGGTACGCAATAGACCCATATTGTGCTTTTTGAGGGTGTACTTCTTATATCAAGCTTGCACATCTCAGTACATTTCTGTTTCTACTAAATTCCTAGCAATGATGATGAACATGCATTCTTCACAGGATGAACAATAAGGTGTGAAAAGGCCCATGATTGAGGTATGCATCCACTGGGTGTGATGGCCTCTCTTCTGCCTAGTAATCTCCCTCAGCAGTGTCAGCCAGGGGCTCTGGTGCAGGATCTGGTGCAGGTGATGCATTGCTGTTTTGTGGTTGCGCAGACCCATCGGCCATTCAGTTTGAGACTGTTGAAGCTGCTCGGTTTGAGCAATTCTGATGAACCCACTGATACACTGTCTAGGAATGAAAGGGAATTATAAACTACTTGCAGGAGCCTTTGGCTTGACCTTTTCATACCAGTAATTTCCCTTTTTCTGCATACTAACTTCCTGCAGCTTTTAGTTTTGTTTCCAAGCTGGATGACTTAGCAGATAAAGTTTAGCATATCATCAGTTAGTGTAGAATAACTGGGAAAGTTGCACCTGGTCCCTAGCTACACCTAGTTACACCTGAAGCAGTGACTGAATTAAGGGTGGGCTGGCAGCAGTAACTATTCACCCCGATCAGCAGGTGCCTAAGGTTTACAGGACTGGAGGCCTGGAATGATGGGGGAGATCATAGGAAAATGCATGCTGTACTTTTGCAGAGAGAATATGCATGCATTTTCATTTTCAAGTACATCTATAACGTATGCTGATTTCTGTACACATTGGGACATCTGTGAGAATCACTGATTTTTGAGAGTTTCTTCCATTAGGGTAATGTTTCTTAAAAGCAAAATTAATGTATGTGGCGATTATTAGGGCTGTTGGTTTTTGTTTGTTTGTCCTTTTTCCCCCAAGGCAGAAGAACAAAAGATCTAAGAATAGCTATTGAAGCATGAGAAGAATCCATTCTCTCCTGAATAAATAGCATGATTTACTGGAGACAACAGGTAGTCAGAGGATTGGCAAATGCCTTAGATATTTCGGATTTGAGAATGTGACAGCCTGGATTATTCACAGATTATGTCTATATAATAATCACGTTTTTTCATTTTTCCATTTTTCCTACATGTATTTGTTGCTGCATAGTTGGAATTGTTTTTCTCAAAATCTGAAAGCAACAACAATATTTGAAAATCACGATAGAGACATGCTTTCATTGCAAAATCAAGAACTGTAAAGTTCAGAGATCCACTGTTTTAAATTGCCTATACTTCTGATGCCTAAAGATTTTTGCTTTTTATATATCTGTAGCTTTATAGATTTTAACATATAGCTGTATAGTTTCTAACACTTTGTCACTAGCATAGTAGTTGCACTTTTTCACATATTATGCTACCTTCTTGGAATTCTGTTTAGTCTTGCTTTTTAGTCTAGCAAGGACACTTTGTTTTGCACCATATATCATAGACATAATAAAATGTAGGGCTAAAAGATCAGGGTGGGGGGGGCTCCAATGGGCAGAACCCAGGGGGAAATTACCTAACCAACTGCTCTTCTAATTGGACAATATTTATTAGATATACTAATTAATTAATCTTATAAAAACTATAGAAATACTGTATCATGTGTGCATATAGCCATATTGTGCACCGAGAGCTTTCAATTGCTTTTATATTATCATTCAGTGACATTGCTGCCTTTTACAAATGTTCTTAAATGCCTAGCACAGCAGGGTTCAGTGCATATCAGATAGTGGTGCTCAAGAAGCACTTTTCCTGTGAAGTGTGTAAGCTTTTATAGTCAATTTCTTTTCAGTGTCCTCCAGCAGTTTGTTCGTATTTAGATTAGTCTCCAGCAATCCCATTCACTTCCAAATTATGATGTCAATCATATTCTCTCTAAATTATGCTTCTTTTTCTTTTCAGAAAAGCATATACTGCTTACCAGACCAACTGTGATCTTCTTTACTCTATTGCCTAATTAAATCTTCTCCAGTCAATGAGTGGTAAAATTCCTTTCCTTGCTAGTTGAAGTAATGAGGAGTTATAAGGCAACCTTATCCACCGTGCTTTTGTATCTTTTAAAACTTGTAAACTGACAAACATTATTAATAAAGATACACACATGGGATTATTATATGCCACCTAGTACTGCATTGTAATTGAGATGCAATACCCTGGTAATCAGCTATTTGGGGTAAGGTTTGAGATGATTGACCATCTAATTTTTCATTAGAGGTTCTTATTCAAGAGGGAAATTTGTCTTGTCTCTTTTACCCTACAAGGATGCAAAATTCTATGTAAATATCTTTCACATCCCCTAATGGCTTTTTGAGTTGCTCAGAAGTTCCAAAAATTGTACTCCTTTTGAATTACTTTGTGTTTTGTATGTCTACCTCCCTAAAGAATAAGGGCATTGTATCCATATTTGGTAAAAGCACAAAGCTGGTGTGCTGAAATCCTTAACTGAATGTCAGATACTTTCTGGTATATTGGTATGTGTTTTATGTTGTTGACACATCTTGTTCTTTTATCCATTCAGTTTGTGCTGCTGTTTTTTTAAACTTTTCTTAACTCTTTTTACACTGATGTCTGAATGATTTGTATGGAATTTCTCCAAATAAGCTGTTAGTTCTCTCATGCTGGGATGTACTTTGCGTGGACAGAATTCAGAGCACATTCAAACAGATCTCCAAGTTTTCTGTTGTTGTGGGAGTAGCTTGATTTCTTCTGAAGGACAAGGCCATTTCCTGTTTTGAGAAGAGAGGAAGACAGAGATCCCAGGGTTCAAAATTTCTACTCAGATACACAGCAGGTAATACTATACACTGTCAATTTTATTTAATGTATTTATGTTTATGGGTGTGCACATGAAGATGTTGGCATTACAAGAAATTAAGTTCAAAGATAATCTTGAGTCTGGGGTAAATCTCGGCGTGAGGATTATATCAAGATGTACAGAGGGATTCCCGAACCCAGGGACACACGAACAGCAGCCCCAAGCCCCATCCGGACCTGGAAGCCCTTGGCAGCCAATCAGGCACAGAGGGGACACTGGCAGAAGCTATTTGTGAGATTTAAACCTCTCTAAACACCCTGAATGTACACACAGACTGAGTAGTAAGAGTCTGGAGAGCAGCACTGTGGAAAGGGATCTGGGGATCCTGGTCAATGGCAAGTTGAATGTGAGCTCCCTTGTGAAGAGGCAGGCACTGATCTCTTCTCTGTGTGACAGGACTTAAGGAAACAGCATGAAGCTGAGTCAGGGGAGGTCTAAGCTGGGTATCAAGAAAAGGTTCCTCACCCAGAGGGTGGTTGAGCACTGGAACAGGGTCCCCAGAGAAGTGGTCACAGCACCCAGTCTGAGTTCAAGAAGCATCTGGACAATGCTCTCGGGCACATGGTGTGATTCTTGGAGTGTCCTGCACGGGGCCAGGAGCTGGACACAAATAAATGAGCTGAAGTAGAGGTATTATAAAAATGAAATATTCCCAGCAGCTGCAATGAACTGTCATCAGCTCACATGTCACACTAACTTGTACTTCACTATCAAATGCATTGTGTACAGCGGGGAAGAGAGACTGCAGCTCTTCCTCCCTCTGCTGCTCATCAGCTGCAAGCGTAAATGTAGTTACACTGATGTTTGTATTGGTACAAAACTGCAGGGATGGAACGCTGGCGTGATCCAGGCTGAATATAATCCTATCATGTGGCTGCTTATATTTACCTTTGTATTGTTCAGTGACCCAGGTCAGAGCAAAGACCAAGAAGTTGTTGTCATGGTTTTTTCTTTGGAACAGTAGATTGAAAATACGGCTTCCCTTCAGACCTTGTTATCACCACAAGAAATACTTTTATTATATTACATAATGCTAAAAGTCAGGAAAAACTGGCCAAGCTTATTGCTACAGCTGTTGATTCTTTTGTTCTGGAAAGACATTCCCCAGCGGAAGCCGCTCACGGTGCCTGGACATGCTGCCCACAGGGACTGTGGAGGAGAGGCACAGGCTGTGTGTGCTCCCTTTCTGGCCCGCCCTCCTGGAAGTGGGGAAGGGCATGGGAAAGCCCCAAGGGCCAACCAAGTGCTGGTTCTGGAGGTGGTGGGAGTGGCCAGGGAGGCAGCGCTAAACTGAGGGATTTGGAGGTCTCTTCCAACCGGGAAGAATCTCTGACTCAGGGATTGCCCTGACCCAGGTGCAGCACTTGGCACCTGGCCTTGTGGAACTTCATGAGGTTATCATCCCACTTCTCAAGCTTGTCCAGGTGCCTCTGGATGGCCCCAGCCTTCTGTACTATCCCTGCCCTGCTCAGCTTCCCATCCCCTGCAATTGCACTGACAGTGTGCTCAGTGTCCCTGGGTGTCATTGATAAATGCTCTCTGCATCCTTACTCAACCTACACAAACAGGGTTTATTAACAATGAAATAGTTCCAGTGCATATCTATTTGATTTTTTTTTCTTTCTTTAGGTTAAATGAAGGAGATGCTTACTACACACTCAAGGATTTTTAATTCCTCATTAAATCTATTTGGTATGATAAACTTGTGCTTTTTAGAATATATACTTCATTTTTAAAAGCAAATTAAAATGGAACAATGCCTTTTTTTTTTTTTAACCAGAACAAGTCAGAGTGAACTGTGTGATAATCCAAATGAGAATGTTCTACTGGCATTTAAACAGTTGGAAGAAGACTATATAGAGAAACTAAGTGTGTTACCCAAAGAACAAAAACCAACCAAAGCAGCAGTACATAATACTCTTACCACACAGATCAGCAGTCTTTGAATTAGAAAGTTACTAGACCTGAGTTACCAAATATAATTTCAGAATAAAGCTTTAGTTAATAACCAATAATACAATAAACAACAAATCAGTAATACAAAATAATGCAAAGTTTACTTTAGGAAGTTCACCTTTACAAATTGACATTTTAACAGCTCTAATGTCAACTAAACAATTGTTTTTAATAAATTTTAATTTTTTTAATAGTTACAAAACTGAGTAATTGTACTTTACCTTTCAGTTACACTTTTTTTTCAGGCAGTGGCATACATGTTACTATAGCTCTCAGATATATATTGAACAAACATTGCAGTTCTGACAGCTAGCAAGGTTAGCCTCTCAGTAGGACAGCACTAGAAACTTTCAGCTCCTTTGGGAAGTATGTTCAGCAAGTACTTTGGCAATTATAATCAAATTGTTGTAACTGTTTTCCAAGGTTTCTATTAAATCATGAAGTAGTATCTTCATGAACCACTATAAAAGCTTTTAAAGTGGCCCAGAAATTTAGTTTACAAAATCTGAAATATATAGAGGGCTTTATACCAGTACAGCAAAGTTTGATTAATATAAAGTTCCAACCATATGTAGAATTGCTTCATTTTTCACCTCTTGTATCTTAAGGAGTCAGGAAGATCCAGAACTGTGTAATACAAATTACTGAGTTTAGTAAAATATGTAATTTCCTTTTTTTGGGGTTTTTTCTGGATTTTTTTTTTGTTGTTTTGTTGGTCTTTTTTCTGGGAAGGGCAAAGTTCTCGGCAGTATTTTCAAACAAACACTTCAGAGTTTAACACTGCCCTTTTGTTTACCTGTAATCTGAAAATATATACACACACATACCTAAGTTTAGATAACCTAGGAAAGGGAGGCTTTGACTACAGTCCTCATCACCACACAGAATTTTATGATGATGACCAAGACAGTGGTGTAAGTTATTCTCTATGGATAATAAGCAAAACGTGCATTAAGGACAACTCTGAACCCCATTTCTTTGAATCAGCTCTAGTCTTCATCCAAGACCACTGTCCTGCTTCCAGCCAGGACAGGGTTAATTTTTACAGTAGTCAGGAGGAGGCCTGCCTAGGACCCTGAGGTTGTTCTGTACCTCACATTATTTTCAGGGAACAGGGGAAGGGCTCCCTTCTGGGTCAGCCTAGTGCAGCCAAGGGAATGGGCGAGCGTCTCTGTTGTTGGGGATTTCTGTGTGAATCTCGCCTGCCCTGTCAAACCTTAATTCTGAGCTATAAGGCACTTGGACAACAATGCTTGAAAAGCAGTCCTAGGACTGTAGCGAACCCCCACACCCACAACTTCTACTTTCAAAAATAGCGTATAGTAGTCTATTTGCTTTATGATTCTATGATGGTGTCTTCTCACTAAGAGACAAAGCATCTGCATGAAAGTTTATCAAACTCTCCTGAAATAACAGAAATGAACAGAAGACAGGTTGAAAATATGTAAGCTACAGAAACTTCTACGGTTTCTGATTAACCCTAGCTCATTAAGAATTTTATTGTCACTGTAGAAGAAACAAAATTCTCTGCAACTTTCTGGCAATGAATTTCACAGGTGCCTCATCTGACTCTAAAATTGTTCCATTACTCTTGCTTTTATTAGTGAGACCAACCTCCACCTGTGACACTTTCTGCCATTATCATCTCGCTCAGCCTTTGTTACCTCAGTGATTTGAATTAACATTTCTCTCCTACACATGCAGAACATGACAAGAATGTATAGAGATAACAGCAGAAGAAAATCATAGGAGAAAACTGAAATACAGTAAGATTTAAGAGACAAGCATCAAGAACTAAAAGACTAACCATAAAGAGAATTTTCACTACCTTCCTTATTGTAATGCAGACAGAAAAGTAGTATTATTGTTATAAATACTAGAAACTATTTTTTCAGCACATTTAATAAAGGAATGCACTGCCACAAGAAAATTGAGGCCAAGAACTGAACACAAAATTAGGTCAACATTTCCTGAAACAAGTTTCCCTAAGTATTATGTCACAGTAAGTATATTAGTAAGTATTGCAGAGATTTAAATTTAAGTAATATTTTTCTTACAGAGTTACAGAGGTAATTTGGAGATTATTGACTTTTCTGCTTGCCAGTGAAAACTTTTGAAGGAATATCAAATATTCTGCATTTTGATTTAGTACTTGCCAGTTGACGTATCTATCTAATACAGAATTTCTTTAAAATCTAGCATCAGCTTTTGCTGAAGCATGAACAGGAAACAAAATACAGCTTTATTCTGAAACAGTACTACTGTCTGTGTATTCCAATAACTAAAACACAATTATCTCTTGGATCCAACAAAATAGCCAGCAAAGTAGAAATGATGGTCTTTTTACCCTTTGTATTGATTTTCATGGACTAAAATTTCCATGAGTTCTAAATCATTAATACATACAGTGAGAACTACTGTTTTCCTTTTGTCTTGTCGTTACACAGATTTTAGAAGAGAATTTTTGTGTTTTAAAAGCTAGATTCTCCAAAAGTTTTCACTTATACAGCAAGTTAATATCTGTCCAAGTATTCCCAAACTGTTGCCAGAAAGAGCTGAAATTTTATTGTGATGTTTCTTTTTCCTGAAGGCAGCATTTCAGAAGTGTAGCTGACACCCTTCTGCAATGTTTAACAAGAACACTGATGCAATGCTTCCATTTCAAAAGCACAAAACAAATTATTGAAATTACACTAGAACTTACACCTTCAATATACATTAAACACATCACAGAAAAAGGGAACAGCCAAGGGGAGACAGGCAAAACAATTTTCTGTAATGCCTTCAATATCCTTTCTTTTTGTTGTGGCTCTCCTCCCTCCCGGCCCATGAGGTGAATGTCTTGGCTGTTCTCTTACCATTTAAGTGCAAGTGCTGCTGTACCCAGACAACAATTTACTGCCCCCTGCCACTGAGGCTCCACCCAACCCCCTTTCTGGGACACCTCAGTTCCCCACCCCCGAAACATACCCCAGAAGGTTTGCGCTCTTGAAGATGCAGCATCTATGGCTATGCTTTGGTCTTGATCAGGACATGAAAATTTTGGTTGTTTCTTCAGTTTGTGAGTATACTATAAAAACCACTTCATTGCATTGTACAGCTCATAAGCAGTTTCATTTCCAACACAGAAATACCTCAACTGGCAAGAATCAGGGAGAAGAACAGCTGTAAAATCACAAGTATCCCCACCTTTTAAATGTATTAAGTAGTATTTATTGAATTCCAGCTTCTTTTTCTTTCCAGTCTTTCTTCACATGTGATTTTCTTCTAGTAGACATTTTGTCTTCAGCAACAGAAAAATATTCTGACGCATGGCTGGTATCAGTAGAGACAGATGTTTGACTTAGCTCTTAAGTGTCCGAAGTGCTGTCTTTTAGGATTCCTCCTGTCTCACTTACTGCAAGCACAGAACCTCCTAAAGATGGATCACTGCATGTGCCAGAACAAGCTGTATTCTGAAACCGTACAGGCTCAGGTTTATCCTCCCTTCTAGGACACACACAGTTGTTTTCAGCAATAGTTTTTTCATCTTTTTCCTTTTTTTCTTGTTGTGTTGCTGTAATGAGTTGAGTGGAAGATGCATTCTCACATTCAGCGGGAAGGACTCCTGAACATAACGGCTGATAAGGAGTGTTACCATCACCAAGCGTTTCCGCACTTCCAGCGTTTTCAGATGAGTTCACAGGCAAACATGAGCCTTCACATTTTGAATGACCCTGAAGAAAAGCAGGCTCTGCACACTCTGAAGATACAGGTTTCTCTAGATTCAGAAGTGTTTTGTCAGGAGATTTCATCTTCTCCTTATCCATTTTTTCTGTTCCGTTTCCAGAAAAAAACATGGAAGAAGTCAGCAAATCAGAGGTATTTCTGACAATGCCTCCAAATGAAAATACTGGTGAAGGCAATGGAAAATTAGTTTTAAAAGAAAATGAAAAATCACTGGTGGGAAGGGGCGTCTTGGAGACACCATTCACCCCAGCTCCAGTGTTGGTTTCTGAAGTACTGCAAGCTACAGTTGTGCTGGATTCTGAAGTGTGAGGTTTTTGTTGCCCTACGACAGGTGGTTTCTGTGTACCATATCCTGCAGGTTCCTTTGCACAGGGTGTTTTTTCCCCCACATGAGATAATCTTTTTTTGTCAGATGGCATCTCAGATTGGCTAAAATATGACGATAATGGTAACACCGTACATGAATTGCTGACTTCTGATCCTGCAAACCAGCTGCCTTCTGAATCGCCAAAGGGAAACAAAACGTGTGGTTTCTCACTTTCTGCTGAGTCTAAATTAGGACTGGTTGAAGCATCACAAACTACGTTTTTGGTTTCAGGACCATAATTATCCTGGTTATTGGTTTTATCCAGCTTATCACATCTCCCTAAATAAAACTGAGGGAAAGCACATTTCTTGTCTTGCTTTTTAAAGGAAAATGTACCTCTACCTTTACTAAATCTTGGTAATGAGTTGTTAGATGCATTGAAAGTAAAAGGTACACCTGAAGGTCTCTCTGCTGAAACATCTACAGATTCTGAATTTGAAACAGTAACAGCCACTGTTGCTGCTGGCTTAAAGTCTGATGAAGTGCTAGAATTTGAGTCAATTTTATTGAAAACAGTACCTGCTGATGCTTGTCTTGGCAATTTTTCTTTACCTAACAAGTCTGGAGAGGTTTCTGACAAGGCTGGAGCAGACACTTCCTGCGCACCTCCCTCAGGAAATAATTTTAAGTCACCATTTGTTTCAGAAAAGATCATATTTGTGGGTGGAATGCTATGAGCACTGCTTCCAGAAAAGCTTCTTTTGTCAAAGCCATCTGCTCTTCGTAGAATTCCCATATTTATTTTATCTGTGTTATTTGCTTTGGTAGGTGAAGACATAGAAGAAGTTCCTGAGGACTTATCCTTGGAGGTGTCAGCAGTTACAAATTTATACTTTTTATTTGCAGGGAAATTTGGAGTCTTAAACACATTGGAGAGCTTCTGAAGTTCCATATAGTATTTGTAACGTAACTCCTATAATTACAGCAAAAAAAAATTCACATTATCTAACATGGCATTTATGGATTCAGAGGCTATAAAACTCACATATGACTAAGACTGAAGAAAAGTTTTCATATATTCTAGAGCATTTATAATGTATTTTTCCATTGCTACTGGAAGGCAACAGAACACAAGTCATTACAGAAAAAAGTGCTTTAAAAACGACTGAACAAGATACACATAGAACCATGATGACAAAGCACATTTTGAAAGAGAAGACTAGAGAAAACTGTATTTGAAGTGACTATCAAACCCCAAAATAGATAAAAATACTAACTTAGATATTAAGCAACAAATTCTCAATCAAATTTTCATGAAAAATAGCCATCTGAAATTGTTAGGTGGTGGGGTTTTTGTTATTTTATATTTGTTTTGTTATTATATATAATTGTATTATTAATGGCAATAGAAAACAGGTATTTTCCAAAATAATACAGAAAAAAAATTTCTATATTTAAAGGACCTAAGCAACTTTTTAATTCAATCATCTGCCACTGGTATTCTCAGAACATGCATAATGTGATTTACTGCCAGCCATGCTTCACTAACTAACTAGAATCATTCTGTACAGAACAATATTCAGCCACCCACATGGAGCTGCTAGTAAGGAAAAAAAGAAAAAAAATTTAGTTGTATAACTACATCATTTGAAATGAAACAAAAAAGAGATTGGATTCAGTTTCATGTCAAATGATTATGTGGTCTTACAAGATGGAACTCTATTATCTTTAGAAAACAGAATACAGGCAGATGACTTCCTCTTCAAGTAGACACTAGGGAAGTTTATTTGGATTAGAAAGCTACAGATGTGACTCAAAAAGCCACACTAAATATAAAAGTAAGTATTTGAAGTCAGTAGTAAGATGAAGTTTCAGCTTTCTAAAGGGAAAAAAAAAGTTATATTCTGACAGCTTCAATACCTAGTCAGATTTCATTCTAGAAATGGAAGGGCAACTTTCTACTAAGGAAACTGAAAAACATTTTAAAAGCTTATTTAGAAAGCTGCATCACAACAAATAGTAACTTAGCCATACTTAAACTGATGTTCAATCATACCTCATGACTCATATTTTGAAATGCTGACATTTCTGATATTGACATAAATCGAGTGGGGATCCTGCTACCGTCTGCTTCATCCTGTCCTGCTACAGGCTGAAAAATATTTCACAGCAGAAATTATATTTCATTTTGATACCAAATGAAAAAATAGTACCATGTTGTAGACCACATAGCCAATAACTTACAAGAAACGTGCCGGGCATATTCTTCTGGTCCTGCCACTGCTTTAAGGTATCTTTAAATAGAGTTGAGCTCTCATTTCCTTCATAAGGTAGCTCTATTAGAAAGAACACAAGGATATGATGTAGAATATATTAAATATGGAAAACACTGAAAGGTTCCTGTGCACCTAAACAGATTCAACTTAAGAACAAAAATACAGTGCCCTGAGACCCTAGCACTTGTTGTATTTTCTGTGATATAAAGCAAGAAGCCTGTGTAATACGTTTTCTTAAATGCTTGAAATGCCTGCCCTGACACAAAACCTAACACCTCCTCCTGTGAAGTAAAGGCGTTGAATGTGAGCATAGCCAACACTGGCATGACACTACAACAAACGCCCATCTAGTTCAGCAACACACTCCTGACAGCAGCGCTATCAGCTGGATATGAAAAGTACAATACGGCACCCAGATTCCAAAAATACAGCCTAGGAACTTCCTAGAGAAAGCACATTCATAAAACACATTTAAAATCCTTCAAGGAATTTATAATTCATTTAATTTGTTGGGGTGTTTTCTTGCATGTGGTTGCCATGCAGATTGTTTATTAGCAATTGGTTCTGCAAGTTCCAGGTTTCTAGACTTCCAAAATCTTGTCTTAATTTTAAGTCCTTCTTCCCTACCTTGAACAATGCTTGCATTAACAGGTGCTAACTCCAATGCTAAGATTTCATTAACCACAGATTTGATATCTATCGTCTTTGGCATATACACTGGTGGTTTTTCCCAGTTGGATGCTATATTCATCACATCAAGCTGAGTTTTCATTCTGGAAATGGAAAAAAAAAAACACAACCAAAAATGAACCAATTTAACCTTTTTTCTTCATGCTTACAGGCTAGCTAAATTATACCTGTCTAATATTAAAAAAAAAGAAATCACTAGGAAGGAGCAGGAATCAGAAAAATTATGTCTTCGATAAAATGTCAAGTTCTCTTAGAGTTTTTTGTTGAGTTTTTTCTTAGAACTTGTTCACTCAAATAAGGTTTCATACTCAATGAAAACTGCAAGAAGTAGTGCTGGTAGGTCAGCAAAAAATTACCCCCTCCACTTTCTTAGTATACACTGCCTCAATATAAATTGTACTTCTTCAGAGGGCATTGCTAATGTTAGTCTGAACCACAGTGTTTTTTGAAGAACTCAATTTCCAATATTCTTTCTTAAATGCAGGTTAAAAAGTTCTAAGAAATGTATTTAAGAATCCTTAGAAGACATTACAGGGTATGTGCACTACAAACACAAACCCAAAGATACTGCAGAATCTCCACACATACTGTTACACTGAAAGATTTCTGTAAAAGCTTCAAGCATGCTTCAGTGTTCCTGAGTTTAAATAAGATATCTGAAAATATCCAATCACCAAGTATTAATCAATTTCTATATTCACTTTTTATTAGGGAGATAATTCAAAAGCTTGATTATCTCTAATCCCAGATAGTACGTCACTCAAATTCTTGACAAATTTACTAAAATTTGGAATATTGGGCATCCAAAAATCTGAAAGTATTATAATCTGTTAATTACTCAATACTATTTTAATTTTAAATTTCTTATCTTATGATACCCAATGTAGCTATATTTTTAGTTTTTAATCCTAAAAATCTGAAAGACCACGAGAGAACTAAAAGAACATGAAAAGAATATACCTTGTATTCAAGCCACAGGCCACCTATAAAAAAAACCAAAATTTTGTAAGATATGAGCATTTCTCCAACTATCAGGAAGTTACTGCTTTATCCAAATAGTTGACAGACCCAAGTCCCTGTCTTCATTTCACAGAACTATAGAAAATAAACCTGTTAACATTAAAAAACCAACCAATCAAACAAAAAAAGCCCAACTCAAACAAGAGTATCTGTGACAAGATTTATCTTGTAATATATTGTGATAAATACAAAAAGAACTTCTTCAGAGCCAAATGAAGGCATTCAGATCATGGTCTATATGGTTACCTAACCAGTTTCAGAAGTCTGGATATTTGTAAACATTCAAATGAAGAACTGTTTTGTATTTCTTGGAGAGGGAAGCCTCTGCTATGTGCTCTCAATCTGCTATTGTACTATTAAAAAAAGCTATCTTTCAGTTTTAAATCAGACAGATAACGGTGGTAGGAAGTGCAGTGCACTGCACTGTGGTCAAGTGAGACTTCCCAAAGAACATGTAATGAAAAGTGAAAAAACTGGACTGGATTAGAGCTGCTTCCTTATAAAAACCTGGTGATCTCACTGTACCGGATCTTTACACAACCAATGTACTGTTATGGAGGGCAGGTGGGGAGGTTAAAGAGAAAGAAAACAAACAGCAGGAAGAGTAAGTAGATGAACAGGAGGAATAGGAGGAAAAAGATGAGGAAGGTAAGAAGGAACCAAAGGTGAAAGTGGAGGAAGAACAGAAGGCATAGGAGAAACAGAAGGAACAGGCACAATATGAAGCACACCAGGAGACATAGGAGGAAGAAGATGAAAACAGGATGGGGAATGAGAAGAAAAGAGGGGGAAGAGGAACAGTAAGAAAAGGAAGAAGTTGAGAATTAGTGACATACTAATCACTGGAATCACAGTATTTGTTCCAGAATTGGGAGTTGCTTTTACTTCAAGTGAAAGTTAAATTTTCCTTAACGAGTTGTTACCAGACACTTAGTCAAATTCTGTACTTTCTTAGCGTCCCATTTATCTGGAGGCACCTAAGGACCCACTGCAGAAATCAGCAACACACTGTTTCTTAGGAAAGCATACAGTAAAAATCACCGATAAGCTGCAAATAAAGCTTTTCCAAACTTTTCTAAAACTAAAAAACATTGTTACAAAAAAAGTATGAGTGTTAACTAATTTTAGTCTGTATTTTTCATTTGTTGACTTTGTTTTCCCTGATCGATTTTAATCATGACCTACAATACAGGAGGCTCTATTTGAGTTCTTTATACAACTGATATCTAAAACAAAAGGCCATCACCTCCAGGAAACACTGAGGATCACACTCATGGACAAGCTTTTCACAATCCTTCAAAAAATTCTCAATAGTCTTCTTGTGAGTTTCTTTCATTTTCTTCCAAATCTGAAATTCTTTCTCTTTTTTAACTCTTTGATTTTCAAGATCTTCTAGTAATTGCTTTTTTTTCATTTCTAGAGTTTTGAAAATTTCTCCAAATTTCAGCTCAATTATCTCGGTATCATTTTTCAGCATCATCTAGAAGCAGAAGAACACAAGAACAGATGCAAATGCAATAACAATGTCCACACAAGAGTCACTTCTCTAAGTGAGCTCAGAGCACATCTATGCCACAAGGAGCACCTGTATGCTCCAGGCTGTGGTTAAACTAACCAGAGAAGAGAAACAAAGACACACACACACAGAATATCCAGCATCTGTAACTCACATCTGTATGAGTCGGTCGTTTTGAGATCTCATTCACCAGCTTCTCATTTATTATCCTCATTTGTTTCAGAGTGCTAAAGAAGGTTAACTGAAAGACAGTTGAAACATCTATTATGACTTCATCCATTCCTTAAAATAAACACATTTCAGTGCTTACCTAGAATCAGATCAACACAGACAAGGAGCTACTGGACAGGGTCCAGTGGAGGGCCACAAGGATGATCAGGGGACTAGAGCATCTCTTTTATGAGGAGAGACTGCAGGACCTGGGCCTGTTTAGTCTGGAGAAGGCTGAAAGGGGATCTAATTGACGCATATAAATATCTCAAAAGTGGGTGCCAGACTTTTTTCAGTGGTGCCCAGTGACAGGACAGGGAGCAGAGGCCATAAACTAAACCACTAAAGTTTCACCTCAACATGAGCAAGAACTTCTTTACATTGAGGGTGGCAGAGCACTGGAACAGGCTGCCCAGGGAGGTCGTGGAGTCTCCCACTCTGGAGACATTCAAACCCCACCAGGACACATTCCTGTGTCATGTGCTCCAGGTGACCCTGCCTTGGCAGGGGGTTGGACTGGATGATCTCCAGAAGTTCCTTCCAACCATATCCATTCTGTGATATTCTGGACAATATAGTAAAAAAAGTTTGTGATTCAGAACGTCACTTAGTAACATTTAATGCTTTCCTGGATCAGTACACAAACTTTCTTCTGCTGTTTCTCAAAGTAATGTTCTTAGGCTCACCTACAATGCATACTGATAGAATGACTACTTTATAATTAAAACATTGTTTTCCTCAGGCTTTTTCAACCCCTCCCCTCACATCTATCTATCTATCTATCACAAGTAAGTTTTAATGGTGTTATCCCAGTTTGGCAAAAAACTGTGGGATATTCATTTTTTCTTTTTATGCCTCACATTGCTAAAATAGAAAGCTGTTCATAATCAAGATAGTTCTGTTTGGGTTTGAACTAATATTATCACTGAGTTTTCCTCCTTTATCTCTCTACAGTATCACTACTTTACATTATGTAGTATGTCTAGTGCAAAGGCTGTTTTCCCCTGGTTTCCCAAGTGACATACAACGGGTGATGGCAAAGGCAGAAGGAAAATCAGGGTAAAAGCAACTTTTGTTTTAAAGAATCAGCACTGCTCTGTTTAAACCTTTATACTTGTACTTTTCATCACTGCCCTGCAGTTGTTTCAATTACTGCACAATAGAACTGCCACCCTGCACTCAATTTGCACAGGGCATGAAAAGCTCGTTCTACCCAAATAGTCACTATTTTGTTAAAAATCACAACTTCTACAACCAGCCAACCAACCATTATGACAGGCAGTTGCTTTCTTATGCAAACTGGAAGGCATCTTGTTTTTACGTTTATTATTACTCACCCAAACTATCTATCCCTAAATACGTAATTATCTATAACCCAAATTAGCTATGGCAGCTCAGAGAGCCTATAAACTAAACATTTGTGGGTGCGTTTTTGGAGTTGTTAGATCTTCCTGAACTTGGGAAAACAACAACAAAAAACCCAAACATCAACAGCCCTCCACCAATCAAACCAACAAAAACCGAGACACCACCCCAAAATCAACTCTCCAGGTCCTTCGGTAAACTGGGTTCAGATCTGTTGATACTGTAATACCGCCTGGTCCCCTGCGTGCGCAGACTGTTTAGATACAGTCTGACAGCAACCCGGAAAGGCACACCCCGGAAGTCCACAAACTCCTGAGTCTGCCCCAAAGCAGCACAGGCCCTCTGCCCCTCTCCTGCCCACCACGCCGCGGTTTCCCCTGTGTTTCTGAGTAACAGCAACCTGTGCCCGGTGGGACCTTAAGTGTACAGCCCGACCTCCCAGCCGACCCCTGGAGCGGAGGGGGGAGCGCCGCGCTTACTTTCTCTTCCTGGTACACCGTGTCTATGAGATTGACAGAGTGGAAGATGCCCTGATGCTCCTCGGAGACGCACTGCCCGCACCCCGCCTGCCGGCACATGCGGCAGTAGAGCTGCACCGGCCGGCTCGGGTGTTTCTGGCAGCTTCCTCCGAACGCCTGCGGGGAGACCAGGTCCGATCCCGGCTTCGGCCCCAGCGCCGCCTCCCCGGCCGTGGCGGCGCCCGCCGCGCCGGACCGGTAGAGCTTGACTATCTCCGCCAGGGTGGTGTTGACGGGCAGGGCGGCGACGCCGCCGCGGGGCAGAGGGCACAACTTCCTGCACAGCGGACACGGCACCCGGCCGCAGGACGGGCCCGGGCCCGGGCCCGGCGCCCCGCGGCCGAGACGGGCCTGCCCCGGGCTCCCGCTGCAGCTGCCGCAGGCGGGCGGCCTCAGCCGAGGCCAGGCACTCTACCACGCAGCCCCGGCAGAAGTTGTGCGAGCACAGCGGCAGCGTCACCGGCTCCTCCAACAGCGACAGGCACACGGCGCACGTCAGGCTCGCCTCCATCAGCGCCGGCGAGAGAACGAGAGGCCGCCGCTCCTGCTGCTCCGGGCTCCACTCTTCCTTCTGCTTCTGCTTCCACCTCCACGGCACCGAGAGGCTGCGGCCGGCCGGCCGGCCTGCCACAGAAACCGGGAGCGCCCCGCTCCAAACACCGCTTCCAGCCGTCAACTTCCCAAGAAGTGCCGCCCGGCCGTGGGGGTGGGGCGAGGAGAAGCGCGTCAGCGATAGGCGGAGGCGCGAGATTGACATCGTCCTTGTCCAATAAAAGCATGCGCCGGCATGGGGGCGGGGCAGAGCCTTTTGGGTCCTGCCTCCTGCCTGGCGCGTGAGCGCCCGCGCGCCGCGGCGCCCGCGCGGTCCTAGCGCCGCCGCCGCCATTTTGTGCCGGGCTGTGTGCGGAAGTGCCGCCTCACGTGCCGTGAGGGGAGCTCCGGACCGTGTTCTGTGGGAAGCAGTGGGACCTCGGCGCGTTTGCAGTCGAGAGGAGTGTCGTTGTTAATTTCTGCAAACGTGCAGAGTTAAAACGAAGTGACTCCACAGTGCCGAGGTACGGCTGTTGGGAGCTACCTCCAGCTACCGTTGCAAAATCAGAACATATTTTCCGTTAGAATTACGTTGGTGCTGAGCAATTGGGACGGTGCTCAGCTCATTCTCCTTCTTCCCCTTCAAATCCTCCCCCCCCCTTTTGTTTATTTTTACTCCCAGAACCATTCCTCCCAAAGTTCTGTCTTAAGAATTTTATTATCTGCCCGAAGTGTTTGGAAATGAGTCAAACTCAGGAGAGATTCGAAAGAAATTTTAAGTTTATTATAAATCAATATATTTGTAACAGCATATCAGTATTTGCAAAGAAATCAGATAGGCTGTAATTAGTGTTATATCCAGAGGCTGAGGGAAGCGACAGGTGCACAAAAGCAACCACGTATTTGTACCTTTCTGTAGCAGTGCTTTATTCAGTCACACGGACTGCACCTGCAGAAAGTGCCTCTCTAAAAACATGCAGAAGGTCTGTGTCCAGTTGGACACCTTGTAGCGGCGGGAGAAAAGCAGATACTTGAGTGAGCATTACCACACTTCCCCTCACTTCTATTTCCGTAAGAGGCTGACAGGTGGTATACACGGACAGGCTGCCCTGAATAGACCCGGGGTACTTAAAAGCAGCGTCACGTTTTCCTTTGGGGCGGGGACTCGGGGTCGGGCTCTGCTGCCTTTCCTCGCTGCCGTGGGTGCTGCTGTGACCAGATGCTGTCTCAGATCGTTCACGGGTATTCCAGGGAGCGCCGCCTCCTTCAGCCTCTCTCGGAGGTGCAATGTTACCCAATAGCAGTCAGTTCTTGAATTTAATCACCTAGGGCATCCTGGGTATACCTCCATGCTCCGGAGGTCAGTATTCAATTAATGGTTAAAATGAGATAGGTAAAAACGAAATTCAGAGTTTAATCCACTGGAACATTGCTTAAAGCTAAGTAGTGCTTCACCTTCCAGGTTTTCCAGCACATGGCACTGGACTGGATGGAGTACTTGATTCTAATTTTTACTTTTGTTTCAAACAGAATAGGGGAAATGCCATTGAGTATACGAGCTAAATGAAAGAGAATACAAAAGCACTCTGGTGAGTGACTGATAATAGATGGGGGCAGATGCTTAGTCTGGTAGTAACTAAAACAATAATGTTCAATAGCATAAAATATGAGATATAAGAAGTAGGAAAAAGGAGAAAAAAATCCTTAAGGGAGGAAATCTTCTTGCTGAAATAAATAAAGCAAAATATTTTTTTTCTCTCCAATGTGGAAGTAAATAAATTCTTCCAGAGCCTGTCAATAAATGTTTGGGATGTTGGGACACTAAATGATAAACAAATGCTTACATGGAGTAATTTTACCACTTGCTCCATTAATTTACATTAATCATAAAACCAGAAATATTAATTAGAACTAGGGATAAAACCTTGTTCCTGCCAACATTTTTTCCTGTCTCAAGAAAGATTTAATATTAGCAAATATGACAGTACTAATTTTTCTGTTCTATTATGTAAAATAGGAATCTTTTACAGTTAGTGCATTGCACATAGTTTCAATTTCTATTTAAAATAGGTTTGCACAGCCTTCAGAGTTCATCTTCTTAGTAATCTTCTGTATCACCAGCACAGATAGCAAGTAAAGCGCTCTCATAATGCCCTGAAGCAAAATGCTGCAAGGAAAAAAAAAATCAACTTTTCTGTGACTATACATTTTCTGATTTTTTTCTTTTCTTGGTGTGTGACAAGGACTAGACTATTATAAGGTTTTGTAAAACACTGCACTTTTTTCATAAGGGTTCTAGGCAGAGATATTTTAAATTTCACTTTCCATGGCCTTTGCTCGGTTGCTTGGGCACCTAGAGATAATCTACCTTTGAAAGGCTGGATCTAATCTGTTTATTAATCCTCAAGTTCAATACCAAAAATTCATGAGCGGTTTTGTACAGTTGCTGCACATCTTGCAGTTGGATTATAGTGACATAAAAAAGGTAGTGTCCTAGCAAGAATCATTTTTTTGTACAATTAAACAGTTTCAAAGTTTTGTTTTAAGATACAAACCAGGAGTAGGAGAGGAACAGGGTTTGTGAAGGTACTACCTAAGCACAAGGATAAAACCAGATATTTATCTCATTTTTGCACAAAAGTGATATCACCTAGCCTTACAGGTCAACATGAAATAAGATGTTATCAAATAGTGTAGAAATCATTCATGCAAACTCTTGTTCAGAGCACACTGTCGTGCCCTGCTTATATACACATCTTGCATTGGGGAGGGATAAAATCACAGAGAGTGAGTTGAGAATTCACTGCTCACTTGCTCAAATCAAACTGAGGCACTGAAAATGCGCTATTGTTTTTACACCTTGCTTTTTGGTTTGTTTTGTTTTAAACCAAATGGTTAAACAGAGGGGCACAGTCTGTGTGATACCAGTGCTGAATATATGCAAAAGTTTGTGAAAACTTACTTTAATGTCATGGAAGAGTGATTTCCCGTATCTCTCTTTGTATCGCTGTCGTATGTTCATCAAGTCAATCTCACTCCTGGCTATGAGAATCCTAATAACTGTTTTATTGTGAAACCCAAAGTCCTACAATGAAAAAAGAAGATGAGAGGAAACTTGACAGTTGAACAATATGTGTTTGCCCATCTGTGTATGCTCCTATTAATGTTTAATAGATAAAGACAAGATCTACCCGTGTAGGATATATAAGTATATAGGGTACATAAGATATATCCATAAAGGTATCCTAGACTTTAAAGGAGTCTAAGCATGTAAGGGTTTTATCCTAGAGAGGTTTCATGTACTCAAATAATAGAATTCATGTTACTGAATAACAAGGGGTCCCCATATGCAAGTGATTTATCCATGCACTGAAACTTTTAAAAAAGGAAATTCTGGTGAACTTCTGTCAGTATTCTTAGGAATTCAGTTTGTGGGTAGTAGTTGTGGCTCTTGTTGTGGAGTCCATTCAAACTATAATGAGGCCAGTAATCTATTTCACAACAGCTGCTGCCTCATGTGAATTAAGTGAGATTTTTAACCATAGATTTAGAATTTACATAGCATGTGTTCAGATCTGTTATATTGATGCCTTAGATCTTGACCTTTGTGTTTTTCAAATCCTGTACTGCTTAGAGTGCAACCCTGTAGTTTCTTGGGGCCTGTTGGTTTCTGCTCTCTCAGGCTGGGTAGACATAACAAAAGCCTCTCCGGGCCTGCACTCCAAGGTCACCCACACCATCCTAGGCCCAAAAAGTATAATCCAAAGAGCTTCTAAGGAGGACAAGCAGAGGGGAACTTACATCATTAAACTGAAGCTTTAATTGGAGAATTAACCCTGATATGCAAATGAACCAAACCTATAAATGTGTGAAGAACTCGTGACCTGTCATCCATCTTGGGGTCCATCTTGGCAATAGCCTCTGGCTGCCAGGGCGTACCTTTGAAGGCCTTTCAAATAAATACCTATTTTATTCTTTTACTCCTGTCCAGTCTCTGTGTCTAGGAGGCCTCTTAAGGCATCAATATTGTAACTGTTTCTAAATAAATTTTCATAATGTAATTGTGTGAAGAATGGGGACATCTAGTGGCAATAAAAATAGTAAAAATAAATTGGCACTTTCACAAAAAATAAAAGAATATGCATGAAGTCCTACAAAGAAATATGACCATTTGTCTTTATGTAACATTAATTTATTATTTAATTTTTAGCCAAAAATATCTTATTTAATCTTATTAAATCTCTAGAGACAAAATTTAATTATTAAATCTCTAGAGACAAAAACTTACATAGTAAGAAAAAGGCACATTGAGTTCTGCACAGCAGGAGGAGTTACCATCCATAGGAAAAAAGTGTTCAATTAAAAAACAGTTGACAGTTACCAGACAGATATTTTTGAAGGTATCTAAGTAGTTAACCTTTTACTTTTACTGCTGAATTCTAACTGTTGCTTAGGCACTACTGCTTTGAAATTAATGTAGGTACCAACAGTTTTAAAACATGCAATCACACCTTAAAGATTGAAGAGACTGATTTGTAAGTACTTGTTTAAGAATAATCAAACAAAGAAAAAAAATAGGGAAGCTTCTTTTTATGACGTGGAGAAAAATGACTACTTACATGAATTGCATTATAAAGCCTGTAAGCAAAGTAGGAAGGCTTGTCACGAATGCAGAGAACTAGGAGAGAAGAATTGCAACAGGTAAACAGAAGATGATTATAAAATAATTTCTTTTGGCTCCTTGAAATATAAAGCTGGGTAGTGCTGTCCATGCCTCAGCTTAAAATTAAGCTACCAATATTCACTAATATAACTATATTTATAATTTTAAAAGTTTGGTAACTTGTTTTGGGTTGCTATTGCATTGGCAGGCCTATTAAATATCAGTGAATACACTCACATGTCCTATTTGTAGAAATATTTTTATCCCTATTCTATAAATGAAGGACAAATATATATAAAGCTTGAAATTTGTTTGTATACCACCAAAGTCTTGAAAACATAGCTGGTTATTTAATATGTGTAAAATCAGTTGGAAATGCAGTTATCATTAATCACACAAAATTTATTAGCAAGTAAAGTAGATACTAGTTCTGCTCAGTCAGAAGCTATTGCTGCATGGATACATTTTTAGATTTACACAAACATGGGAAAGTGGTTAAAATATTCTAATTATCTCTGAAAATTTTATTGCACAATATAGGAGATTAAAGGGGATAAAATATCAGAGAAATAATATTGTTAATGCACAAGAGATAATATACTAGATATTTATTAAGAGATTTCTGCTAGCGAAAACAATATCTTTACATTACCTATTGCAACCAGTAATTCTTGAAAGTATCCATCGTAACATTCATTAATGGCATCTACTATATCTTGCCCAGAGATATTTTGGAACTCCTGGAAAACTTGGGGGGGAAAAAAATTCTTGTTTTATTCTAGTTCATTAATAATCAACTTGCTATTTTGTTTTTTTTATCTTGCTTCTCCCCAGTACTATAACTATTGAGTTTATTTTTCCCCCTTATTATTCTCAGTGTTTCATTATGTTTATGTTCCCCAGGTCAGGCAACCTAAATGAGTAGCCTGAAACCTGACTTCCAGGACATTCTTCAGTCTACAGTACAAAACGAATGCATGCCGCATATCTAGCAACATCTGTTCATGAAACTTGTAAGAACATCACTAGTAAGACGGCTTCCTTGCTTGGCTTGGCTAAAACTGGCGAGATTCATGGATTGTGGCAAGAAGCCAGGACTTGCATGACATGCACTCTCGCTGCATCATGCAGGTATCCAGACTTGCAAATATACAGGGTGTGCTTTCACCCTCAGGGAAAGAGGAACTTTTTTTTCTGCTGACTACAAAACTTATGGAGGACTACTGTACAGGCAGAGCCCTCAAATCTCAGGGAGAGAGCAGAACATAGAGCAGGTATGTTAATCCTGTCATCATCAGCTGAATGAATTTGTTGATCCATGATAGCAAAGTAGTTCTATGCTACTGTTGGAAGCTGACATAAGAAATACAACTGGCTGCACAGTGATAAACTTGTCAGCAGACAGACTTTTTCCACTGCAGAGCAGAAACTCGAACTTGTCACCGGATACAATAGTATTCTTTTCTACAATGGAAGATTTGGATGAGCTCACATAAATTTCTTGCAATCTGTAGTTATGTCTGATTTTCTGTTTTAAATAAAAATGGCCCTTATGTTTCTGTGTTTATGTTCATTATGGGAGAGCAGATGTCAACACAGAAGTGCTCCCATCAAAAATTTCTATGAAACTTCTGGGGAAAAGCTTCAACACAGTAATGTATTTTCACATGCAAACATTTCTTGAAAACACTCCATCCAGCTCTCCCAAGGTGTTTTCCCTCCTAAGAGTTGCTTAGAGAAAATGAAAAAATAGTTAAGAAAAATCTCCCTCCTCCTGTTATGTCATGTGTAGACTCAGTGCACCTGTAGTATTTGCCTTTTTTTGGTCATGCATTCTTCTCTGGCTTATTAGGCATCCTGATGCCTGTCTGTTCTGTCGACAGCCGTCAGTAGTCATCAGGCAAAGTTCGGTTTTGCATTACTTCCAAATTCCCATTAACATCAGTGGGAGTCTGAGAGGTCCAACAGTTCACACTTAGGTTTCAGGCTAATGTCCTGCTGCACACTGACTGTCTTGGTATGCAAAGCATGACTTTCTTAGCAAGCCACATTTTTCCTTTCCACTCTATATTCAAACAGCTGAACTGCTGGATTACCCATCCACAACTGCTGGTGACTCCTGTTGCAGAGAATCATTTGCAGCATGTTTTTGTGTTCGCCTGTCTTCTGCTGACATGCTTCCCATAGAATCTAATATATCAGAAAAAGGGAAAAAACTTATAAAAAATATTATTAAAAAATTATTATAAAAATACTTTAAGTACGTCCTAAATCACTTTTCACCTTTTTTTTTTTTTTTTTAAATGTTTGAGAACGTCACATCTGAGCATATTTACCATTGCATCCTGAGCAGCTGTAGAAGGGTCAGCATATCCTTCCATCCTTGTTCCCTGAGGGAAAAAAGGGATACATTTTCTTCAAAAGTTAAATCGTAAACCACTGTAGGAATATAAAGTTCTCTGTATATGAAGCTATGTTGAATTTCTTGAGATAACATATATAGGCTTTTAGGTTGGATCAGTATGTTGCATGGTTGAATTTGCAAATGTAGAAAATATCTTCAAGTTGTCACATTATTTTATGTCTTAATTTTCTTTAATAAGAGGAACTCTGGAATGGTAAGCAGTCTTGTGAGAGGAAAAAGTGGGGAAAGTGGATAAACCTGTCCAATTTTAGTCCTATTTTAAATGAGCTTTTACCTGACCATCACAATCCCACCACCATTTTCAGAATTATGGATGTTATATTGTTTACTCTAATATGTAACTCCGAGGGGAAAACAAGGATAGGAGTTACATTTGCCATTCACTGATTAGTTCTTATCAATATGCGTATTACCAGAAGAATCTTTTCTCAATGTTTTTTTCTTCCTGCACAAACCATAGGAGCAAGCTCACCAAATAATGGAGATTTTGCTTGCTCATAATCATTGTCTAAAATGAAGATCCAAGACTAGGAAATTGTTTGACAGCTTTGATACACAAACCACAAAAGAATAATTCTAATTTTCCCATACATTTAATAGCTTTTCAGTTACACAAAACAAGCTAACTTCTTTAGTAAACACACTATGATCTGAATTACATAGTCAGAAAAAGAGATGAGCACACTACTTTTGGAATTGCTTTTTTAACCGTAGTCATCTTGTAAGGATACAAATCAGCCTTAGTTGCAGAACTCTTAAGAATCTGAAGCTCATGTAATTACTGCCTTAATAAAAGTGTTTGAAGCAATTAAGTTTAAAATTTACAGTCTTGTTACCTTATATGTGGAGAATTAAAATTAGATATTGGCTGTCAGCTTGTAAAATTACTTATTTGTAGTTCTTTTTTGTTAAAAATGATAGTTTACATTTTAATTAAATGGTGAGAATTTCACGCAGTGAAATTTCTAGTAGTAAGATAAATTATTTGAAGTGAATTATGATGGAATGACTGCATAAAATTACATACACAAGAAAATAAGGGAATAAAGACAGGGAAGTGAACAATAAAATAACTTTAGTAGTACTCTACATGAATCAAATGCCCAATTTCTCCAGTAACATATGTATAATTATGTTTTAAATTGTAGAAAATTATCTTATTTCAATTAATACCCAAAAAAAGAGAATTAGAATAAAATCTGTTTGTCTCAGACTAGAATATTAACTAGCCTGATTTTGAAACTCATTACTCTGTTAATTTCTTTAGGAAGGACCATACCCTATAACCTCTTAGCTGCCTCACGCTGAACATGAAAACCATAAATACAATACTATAGCAATTGAACAGTTTGCTCTGCATATGTGGAGCGTGTTTACTTCTCTCGGTAGTCTGATGTGTGTCATCAATCCCAAGATTTAATAGAAATCAAAGCAAAGGGTTTCTGCAAAAAATCATTAAAAGATGCATTGGAAATGTTGCATGGTTATAGATCTAGAAAGGGTATGTTTTAATGAAATAAAACTGAGTTTTAATATAAGATCATATCCAAGCATGAGTGATTCGACTAACAATCTTCAGAAGTATACAGTATAACTGAGTAAAGTTGAGATTTCCTGCAGCTCTTCCTTATCTTGAGAGAAATAGCAGATTTTGTTGGCTAAGAAATTGCTGATTTTAGGCCTCTTTATCAATATCTGGGGTATAAGAAAATAAGGACTAGTAATGTATAATCTGAGATTATTTTAAATTTGGTTCATTTGACAGGTAAAGTATGTCCCATGGCTTTAATAATTATGAGAGGTGATGTTGCTTAACCTCTAGCTCTTCATTTTTAAGCCAGAAAGAATTTTCATTATTAGGGAAAAAACATCCAGCATTAGAAAAAAATATTTCCTGTTTATAGCTTCTACTTTTGAAACATCTGTCTTTTTCACCTCAGTGAAGCCTCCTATTATTTTAAATTTGTGTAAGAAGTTTTTCCCCAGACATGCATGTATATAAAAATACAGATGCATCTTATGTATGCTGTTATCCCCTGGTGGCCTTTTTGTCATTATTTGTTACTCTGGTTTACAAAAGATTTTAAAGATAATGAGCACAGTGGCTACAATGAGAATGGGAGCTTATGATCTGAAGAGGATGACAACTTTGTTGTATAAATTACAGACTGGTGAAACTGCAAAAGTTGGTGTGTAAAAGTGACACTTCTTTGCCTCTGTGCAAGCATTTTGTGATTTAGCCTATACAATAGCACTAAGAGCATTGTATTTTAAGCAGTGAACTCTTTAGTTCTGTATTTCTTAGTCAAATGTGAATATATCTCTACTTTCACATAATGTTTGACTGGTTTATGGTATATTCTGATAACAGAGAAAACACATGCTTTTAAAAATGACAATCACATTTGTACATGCAAGTAGGCTCCTTTTGAGATGAGACATATGGAGCAAAGGGGCAGCAGTTGAATACCAAGAGGACTTTATAAAATAATCTGTTTACCTTTGTCTCCATCTGATAGCCAAAATCTAAGAGTAGATGAAGAAATTCCGTTTCTCTTCCTCATCAGCTTCCCTCCTGTCTCTTGTTCAAAAGTGCAGCCCTATTGAACTAGCTTTAATCACAGTCACCTTAAAATGTAAAGCTTATCAAATACTATCAAAAGTCATTATGAATCTTTTAGAAATGTAAGTCACAATTCTTGTTTTTACAGTACCTGAGCAAGGTTCATGAGTGTATCTCTGAAGTGACCTGACGTCTCAGAATCAATATCTTGTTGAAGATCAGTATTATATTCTAGGTTAAGCCAAAAACATATAATCTAAATCACAAATGAGCATGCTCCGAATAGTACAAGTGAAGATTATCAGATAAAGGATAAATAGGCTTCAAATACTTGTCCATTTTCTATTGTGTCTATTCCACTGTAACCTGGGCAGCTTCTGCAAGGACCTGGCTGTGGGGCTGGCACGTCTGTCTGGCCCTGCTGGGGGCCCTCAGCCACTGTTCCCCCTCACCTGCTCACCCACCACATTGCATCAGCCTTTTGTACACAGTTAATGGGAGGGGATGTGGAAGGGAACCAGTCAGTACTGAGGGGTTGTTTTTGTAGTTCTGGTCCTTCATGTGTGCTAATACGTCCACAACACACATAGTACAACTGCTACTGTACACTTGTTAAAAAACCTTACGCATTAGGTAGGCTTCTTTCATCTGGAAGATCTCCATATTTGATCTTGAGGCTAATATGTCAATTAGACATTTTTCTTCTATGTCTACTCCCTGTATGGAAAGAAGTAAATATGAAAAGATGTTGTGTAGTAGAAACCTCAATTTTTAGAAGAAAGCAATGCTGTCCTTATCAGAAATAACAAAATAATAGCAGTCTCTGAAGAGTGTACGTTTGCATAATCTACCTGTTTAAATTACTTTTGTAGTAAAACCCTGTACTTAATATATATTTCTACTTAATCTGAAGTTCAGCATGTACATTACCAAGTGGGAAATGAAGCAAGACTAGTGTTGACAGAAACATAATGGGAATAATTTTAGAGCTTAAGTAAGAATTATGGTTAGCTGAAAGAAATCAGATGCAAAAATTCAGCATACATCCCTAGCAAGTATTCAGGAAATCTGAAGTAGACATGAGCACAGCTATTATGTTGGTCTTCTATCTTCTTCCTTTTATTTAAAAATTTATTTAGGAACTCTACAGTCTGTAATGTCTAGCATAGAACTTGGTATTAAAGGAAAGCACCGTGGCCATTCATGCAGTTCTGCAAATCACTGTATTTTCCCACAGGGTTTGAATTAATTTTATAAACTTTAGTTGACATAAGATGTGGTCCATATGCTGCTTTTGATATGCACATGGATAGTGTTAATGAGTATTCTGCGTTTGGGATAATGGGAGAACATTAGCGCTCATAGATACGCATGGCCTGTTTTTTTTTACCTTGGCCATAAGAATCCAGATCAAGATAGACTACTGTAAGAAAGTTCAAGTTTGATCCATATTTAGGAAAAAATAAACTTTGGCAATATTATCAATAATGTTAATGAAAGACATGATTCCTTTGTTAGCAATGGTATTTCACAATCCTTCTAATGCCAACTATAATAAAGACAAAACAGTAGTTCTAAAGAGTGCATTGATTTAAATGTCTGAAGAACAAGAAAAAGCAGTTAACTTTTTTTTTTTTGGGGGGGGGAGGGGGACAGAATTCTCAAAATTGGTGAGATAGATCATCTTGCCCAAAGTCTTGTAATCTGTGTCTTACTTGTGACAGCAGACAGTAGCAAATATTCATAGAAGGAAAAGGAAAACAGTGTTGAACTCTGATATGCCTTCCTGTCTTTTAGGAGTTGGCAATTTAGGAATTTCCTGAAAAGGATTAGTATTTTCAATAGCCAACAGTCAGCCTGTTTTCAAAGAATTTATTGAAGTCCTTTATGAACTGATTTGTGTTTTTGGTCTCCACAGTGCCCTGTAGGAATGAATTTCACCATTTAATGACCTGATATTTGAAAAAATGTTTTTGTTTGTTTCAAAACTTCAGTTGTGTGAGGATTGAAGTCTCAGATCCTGGGAAGAAAAGGAAATATTTTCTTCAAAATGGGAAATCAGTTCTGTTTCAGTGGAGTTATCATTGCTTTTTCACAGAGCAATTTGTAAGTGTTTATGCAAAGACATGTTCTGCTAAAGAAGTATTGGTCTTTTGGGAGGTGGAGCCTTAGTGCATGGCACTGGCTGTGGAAATAAATTTGGTTTGTAACATACATAAATGCCTGCAAAAACGGCACCTTACATTTCCCTGTATACATATTTCTTCATTTACTGAGATTACCATGGGTGTTTTATGGCTTGTATTTGTTACATGTCAAGGATATTATTTATGCTGGTTTTAGCATACCAATGAATAAACTTGAAATAGCACTGTATTTCTGATGACTAGTGGACTATGCAATAGTACACTACTCCAGTGTACTAACTTTCAGTAGTTTATCCACCAATCAAATGTAAAAAAATTATTTAATGTACGTTTAGTACTCTAATTAATGACTGCAACTCTAAGCAGTTCTGAATATGAAGATTACCTTCAAGGCATGCCAAAGCTCGTGGGCATCATAGGAGGCAGGTGGATACATCAAGCCAACCATAACTTCTTTGAAGTGATGAGAGAGATTCTCTTTTAGGTCTGTTATTAGATCCTTGAAAAGGAAAAGAAAATGCACAGACAGGATTATCTCAATAATCACACTCTATTAAGACATCTTAAAAAATTATTGGTGCTTTTCTCTTCAAATGATTAAGGATAAACTGTTAAAGATGAATTCCAGCTAAGATTAAGTAAAAAATTATTCTTTTAAATAGTACATTCTTGTTATACTGGTATGGGCAAGATGAGTATAGATGCACAAGCCAGTAGACCACAATGGATTGTTGGTTTTCAGTTCATTAGAACAGAGAAGAAAATGCAGATGTTTAAGTGTAACTATTACTTAAAGTCTTGGAAAACTGAATATCACAGCAGAGTGTCTGTAGCTTCCCTTAACATATTCCCTGTGCGAATCCAAGAGAGGTAAGTGCCTTTGGAAGATGAATCTCATAAAACAAAAGTGATTTCTTGTGCTTTTTTCAGTGTTACCATCTGAATAATTTTAAAAAATCATCTGTATTGCTCCTAGTACATAAATTATTGTCTTTGGATTGCTGGAAGGTTATGTGCTTCAATTCAGGTATATTTTACATTCAAACTGAATTCACTACTTTTGATAGATGCTGGATTAATAATAAGGAACCCGTCTTTCCCCCCTCTCATGTTTCTCAGTTCTTTCTTGCGAGGTAGCTGAGTAATGGAACAGAGTTTCCTCCCCATTCTCCCCATTCCTGGTAGCATCCTTCAAAATACTGCAAATGCCAAAAGCTTGTTAGCTTACTATTGATGTTTCTTGTTTCTGATTGAGGACACTTGTGCAGTTTTTTTTTCTTTAGTGTTTTCTGTGCAGCACTAGACACCTGTCAGATATGTTCTGGTCTGTGTCTGAATTGAAAAGCATGCCAGAAACTGTTCCCATGATATACACTATTATGTTTCCAGAGCTGTATTTTTGCAGGCCTGTACTTTTATTTTGATACATTTCTGAATATAATTTATTTAATAGCTACAATAGCAGTGAAGGATGACATATGCACAGTAAAAATTAAATTTATGACAAAGAAACATACACAGTCTCCAGTGAATGCATTTTAGATTCATTTGACAACCACTAAATCACACAGGGAGTAGAAATTAATTCATTAAGACGTTTTACTTCTGATAACATGCCTGTGGGAAAATGGATTAATAATACAAATGGATGCTACTTAAAAATTACTCCTGCAATCAGAGCTAAGGGAAGTGAAGTACTGAAAATAAGAAAAGACAACTCTAAGTTGTCATTATTTAAATTTCCTAATCATCTTTGCTGTAAGAAATCCTTGAAGGCTAATTGTAAGAAGGAATCTTAAAACTTCTCTGTATGTCTGAATCAAGCAGCTAGTTCAGGGGTTTTTTATTCTTTTTTTTCATATTTCTCTCCTAATGTGTCCCAGTTTACATTTGTCTAATGAATGGGCATAGTGGCTACCATATTGAGCATACTGAAATGAAATAAAGAGGGCAGAGGATTGGACCAACAAGTTTACCATAAATTGAACTGAGAAGGTTAAAACTGCTGTTGCCTTGCCATGTCTCTTCTCTGTCCTGACGTGTTTACCACTCATAAACTGGGACTACCAAATGGTGCATTTGCTCAATGCAATATAACCAGTAGGACAAATTACAGCCAGGGAAATGCTGTGTGTGCTAAATTATCTTCCAAAGCGCAAACTGGAGCAACTCAAGGTAAGATGTATCATGTTCTTGCTGGGGTTTTTTTTTCAAACTGTCGAGACTATCATGATGTATCTTGCATTGTAAAGTGTACCTGGTGCTTAATGAATTCATTTGAATTAAAATTGTGGGTATATTGTAGTATGTTCCATGAATTTTAGAATACTCTGTAGCCAATTGCTGGAATATGAAAAGTTTGTTTGCCTTTCCCTTCTATTATTATTCATAGACTTAGAGACTGAGATTCTTAAAAAGGACATCTGAGGTTTTATTTGGCTTTTTTCTTTCTTCTAGATCTTTCGGTCTGTGTCCACTGGCTTAATACCACTTCAGGTTTACTCATATGGCTGAAAGAGGTATGAATTTAAAGGTGATATGTTTTCATGGGGATTTATTGATTTGTTTATATTTTTATTTTTCATTTGAAAAGGAAAACCAATTAGATCAGTGGCGAGCAAGTCAATAATTGTTCTCCATGAACATGAAATACCTGCATTCCTGAAGGACATTTGCCAATTCTTTAATACGAATCTTTTAAATATTTTCCCTTGCTAAAGTGGTACAGTTCATACACTCTAGAGAAAAGATTAAAACAAACCAGCCAGCTGCTATGGATGGAGTAGAGAAGGACTGTCCAGTGATGAAGGAGATAAATGAACACTTGGAAAGAATGGGCTTGGGTGCTTCACATCACAGGCACCTTTGGGTAGCTTGACATACTTTAGTTTTCCATAAGTAGGATTAAAACTCAGTGAGAAATATTGCATGGATAAACACTGAACTTGTATGGTTTGCATGTGTGATGGTAACCTAATAAATACCTCATAACAGAAAAAACAATTTTAATAATTTATGTGCACTGATTTCCATCATTGTCACAGTCTTTGGAAGGTGGATAGCTGTGATTCAGTTATTGTTCTTTTATGGTCTCTATAAAACATACTTGTCCATTCAAGGCTACATCTAAAATATCACAATTATTGTGTGTTTGATTTTTTCTAACAGTCCAAATAAAGTCATTGATCTCCTGGAGATGAGTAGCAACACAGGATCAACCCACTACACAGTTTAAACCCAGCTCTTTTTCCTCCAGTTCTAGGAGGAGGATATCTATCTCTGTGTATGTTTAAGAACCCGTATAACAAAATTTACATTGTTATATACAGTAAATATGGATAAAATACATTTTTTTAAAAAGTAACTTTTTATGTCAAAATTTTTTAAACACCTTTCAAAGATTCATAACTTTAACATTAAGCAGCTCAGATGAGTATTGCCCTTAGTGTATAGATGGAATTATATGGATCAAGGTGTGAAAATGTCAGTGCTTGGGATGTGAAAATTAATCATTATGTAAGTAAGATAAAAAGCCTGTAACTCTCTGTATGGTGTTTTTCTTTGGTTACAATACTATTTTATTATTTATTCAAAACTTGAAAAATGTATTTCATAACCTCCCAAAAGCACATAAAGGAAGAAATAAGTCTGTTCAGAAATTTTAGGTTGGTCAATAGAATAGAATGGACTGTAGAAGAAGGAACTTTCCCTGTCCTTTTCTAACTCTGTGTGTGGCAGACATACTTCTGTAGAAATGACAATCTGATACCGTCAGAGGTATCAATAGCCAACGAGCAAAGTTGTGTGTCAACGTGTTGTGCCAGCCAGCTGTCTGACAGGCTTGTGGTTCCAGTGACTGACCTGAGAGAAGGGCTGACAGCTGCACAGGAGGCAGGAGAGAAAGAAAGAATGAAAGTACAAAGTGCTTCTGTCGTACCCTGCTGTACATGTCTCTGTATGCCTCAGCAATCATGAGCCGCTGTGAGTTGCAACGCTGAGTTAGGATATCAATCAACACATCTTTTTCACAATCTGAAAAGGAAACAACACAGACTCTCAATTAACAACCTGGTGTTATTTACTTATATTTGTGATCGTTCGTGTTTTGTTTAAAAGCATTATACTAATTTCTTGAAAAAACTGATCAAGAGAATAATATCCCACTAGTATTTACCAACATCAGTTTTATTTACCGTGCTTGTGTATCTTGCACTTGCTGGTGTAATACCATCAAAAAGTGAAGCAGTCTGTTATTATCAGTTGCATCATCACCTCTCAGAAGCTCAATGGATTTGAAAGCATCAGTAAAAGAGATATGGGCTTTCATACAGTCAGATCTAGGCCCAGTAGCAGGATTTGTGGCAGAGCCTTGGAAGTCATACTTGTGTGTTCTGTTAATATTGATTAAATTGTCATTTGAGAATTAGGCATCTCTTTTATGGGGACGAAAAATTGCTGTTAGACCATTTGTTGAAAAACTCAAAGTTATAATTTCAGAGGAACAGTATAAAGTAAGTTATGAAGTTTTAAAAAATAGTATTTTTCCCCATTTCCAAGGGCATTTTATTGAAGGTTACCTATGGTGGTGTGCTTGGTAGCTAGAGCATACTAGTAAACTCCTATAATGAATCAGTACTATTGTTTATGAAAAATAATATTATTAGCACATTCAGAAAATTATTTCATAATTTTAAAATTGCTTTTGCATCCTAAGGGTTGGGATACTGTACATAATGGTTTCTTTTTACTTTTCAGAAAATAGTTATAACTAGGAATCTTTACAGCTTATATCATTTCTATAGTAAAAACTGAGAAGGATCCAGATCTAGGAGATATTATAAAACATAAACATAAATCTTTATTCACTTGTGTAGTACTACTGGTATCAGTGGGACAACATATGTGACTGAACATGCTCATAAGAATTAATGCCATGTGCAGGACTGAGAGTCAGAGTGTCAGTGCCTGTAAAGGATATGGTGACTTTATCTCCTCTGAAGCTGAACCGTTTATTTTGTCAATTGTCCTTTAAATCACAACTTTGTTCCATGTACTTTGATAGGAAGATTAAAATTAAGGTTAATTTGCTTGTACGTAGAGTATTAAATGAAGAATATAATCTCTATATTTTCATGTTAGCAACATTACCTTAAAAGTACGGTTTGAAGCGCAGGAAGATATTTAAAGCTTTTCACCTGTAGCCAATTTAATCATAAAGATACTTCAGATCCCCCTTGATGAATAATGCTTATTGTGGTTCATTCGACATTAAGTCTGAGTCCTCACATTTTCATTAAAGAAACTGAAACCAGAATGAGTGATTTGGTGCTGTACAATCTTGTGAAAAACCCAAGGGGTATGAAAGCTCTGATACAGAAAACAGTTTTAAAGTGAGGAAAACATTTAAGATAGTAAAAAAATCGATCAGTATTTTGACCCTCAGCAATACCAACAAGGTTAAACAGGAAAATACAAAAATCTGAACAGAGAAAAATGTTTTTGTGAACAAAAGGTTTTTGGAACAAACACTGAAAGCAAAAATTGCAAAGATAATGAATTCTTTAAACTTTCTACTCCATTTATTTTTATTACTTATGACTGATTAAGAGACTTAGCAGACCTTGGTAGCAGTTATTTGTTGAAGTGACAACTAAAATATTTTCATTTCTTGGCCCTCACTCTAGTGATGTAACACAGAATTCTGTTTTCTTTTTCTTGTTTTCTCAATGAAGTGTTCATTACTGTAAGTGTTGGTATGGATTTTAGATTAATCTTGATCAATTCATAGTTCCTGCAAATGCAAATGTTTTATTTGGACATCATCAGTGTGACTTACTGTGATTCCTTGAAGAATCTGCAGACAGGTGGTGACACTTAATTTTATGAGTTTTTATTTTGCCTAATGCTTGTTGTTTTATGGGGGCTTTCTGAGAAAGAGGAAATTGGTGTTAGAATTGGTCAAGATACTCACTAATTCCCTGTAGGGCTCCTCCTAGCAACTGGGCATCCATTATAGGGTTAAAATTTGGAGCAGGAAGAATCGTTCCTTGTGTCTACAAAAGGAAAAAGCAGACTTTAATTGATATGTTTAATATTTTTTACATGGTATATGTAGTTCTGTTGAAAACCAACAATCATAACTTTAAATTTTCTTTGCTTCATGGGGAGCAGGATGTAAAGTTTTTAATTATGAAACAGAACTTAAACTTGCAGTTAACCCTGGAATGTTAGAGAAAGTTGCCCCTAGCATGAGTTAGGCCTGAATAGGAAAACAAATGATGAGGGTTTACATTAAAATGTAAATTTTAATTTTAATGTCTATCCCTTTGCTAAACTTTTTAAAAAATATTATTTTATATTTCAAAGTTAATCTATGGAATCCCTGACAGTCTTCAGTATTTATTCCTCATGGTATTTTTAATTTGAAAGGACTAGTGAGAAAATGATGAGTGAGATCTGTAGGTTGGGTACCAACCTAGTGATTTATTAAAGCGATGGTGTTACTGCTAAGTGTGAGATAGTTTTGATATATGCGATGTAGAAGGCAGCACCATTTTCTGCTTGCTTTGAAACTGATTAAATTACTGTCAGCTCACTCTCAGTGATACTTTATTTCATGTATTTTTTCTTATTAAGAAATCTGTGAATAATAAACAGAATTAATTTTAATAGAATCACAGACCAATAGAAACAGAAGAAAACAACTGAGGTTGACAGACACTTAGCTCTGTCTCCTGGTTAACCTCTTTAGTTCATCTGAGAATTTTATCTGCTTTACCTGATGTACCAACTGTGAAGGTTCTCTTTTATGATGATTCCTGGACTTGGTCAGAACATCTGATTAAAATGACACTGTTAACTTTATATTTACATTTCAAAGAAAAGTGGGATATGTTTTATAAATATGAATGGGGTATTTTTACAAATACTTCCTAGAATCAGGACTTACATGGATTACACTAATTAATTTGCTTGCTTGCTTGCTTGCTCTACATACACTTGGAAGTCTTTTGTACATTGTGCCTTCAGTAGTAATGACATACACTTAAGTTTTGTGCATAGCCACTAATCGCACTTGTCTGGCTTGAAATCTAAGTAGAGGAATTAAAAAACACCAAACAAGAATTGTATATTTTAGATGAGAAGGAAAACACCATTTCTTGATACATTTGATCACTACTTTAGACCCACCAAGCAAAAGTAGGAACGAATTGTCTGTGGCTAAGTGAGAAAAAGTACATAGCCAGAAATTTCAGATTTTTGGAGGAGTTACTTTAAAAAGTACTAATAGGGCAGCATGCCTGTACACAAAAAGTACTTATCAATAGACAGATGTCTTTCTGCAGTTTGTTCATCATTTAAATACAAGGTCCAACTTTTACAACTGAACATGAAGTATGTTTTCACTCATAAACCAATTGGGAAAATGCTGAGAGAAAAAATGATTTGGAAATAGGGAGATAAATGTTGGCCACAGAGGACACAGTGACACTTAAGCCAATTTTTTTGGATTGATATATGTTCCTGTATCTGAAATAAATTGCATACTCATCCTTAAGATATGCTCCATCCCATCTTCCTTTGTCAGTGTGAGAATTGTCTGGGTACCCTGGGCCTCACTTGGCACTTAATATAAATGTAGGATAGGGATCCACAGATATTAGCTTCAGAAATTGAGTTCATAATAGCCCTCACTGGTCAGAAGGGTGGCGGTGAGGAGAAGAGAAAATGTAGGAAGTGTGCACTTATTTGAATCTAATTTTAAATACAGGTGATGACTCTTCATCTCTGCATCAGCTTTGTACAGGCTCAGTTCCCGTAAAGATTGGTTATCTCAAAGTGTTTCCTTTCACACATCCAGGTTGGTGTTGTCACAAAATTAACAGCTAAATCACTGATCTTTTCAGTGTTTATGATATTTGCACTAAAATCAGACATAAGTAGTTAACTCAGCAAATGCTTTAAGAATGGATTCCTGCATAGTCCTTGGAGTGAAACATTAGCAAAAGTGGTTTTCAAAGCATGTATCACCTCTCAGTCTGAATGGAGGTAAGTATTAATAATTTCTGAATATATATCTTTATTCATGAAACAGTCAAATAAGAAAAGGACTTTGCATGAATGCATAATTGCAAAAATATAATGGAGGAACTGGTCATAGAAAAGACAGTTTTGAATATACAGATTTGCAGACTTGTAAGTTTTTTACCAAAAAAGGCAACACACCATTTGTGATGTATCTTTCGGGCAAACTAATGGATTTTTGAGTGTGCTGTATTCTCCCTTGGTTCAGCAGAGCTGCTGAACACCTCTTTGATAAAGTATTTGCTCTCTTATTATTTGAGGCGTACCATCAGTAGATTAAACCTTACCCAGTGAATGCCTATCTCTTATCCAGAATATAAAACATGATGATTTTAAGTAGAGCCAGATTAAATATGAAGGTTCTGGTAAAAATTTTTAGAAGATACAGTACAATATAACTTATTTTTGAATTAAAGTGAATAAAATAAATTTTATTACAATTTTCTTCTAGCGTACACATTGTAGGTGGCTTAGTTTTCCATCTCACAGAAAGCATTTTTTAAAAGGATTTTCAGTGTACCTTGTGTTTGGATTTTCAGAGGGGTTTCTCCAAAAATTCGGCATTCTGCCAATGTACCAGTTCTCTGAACTTAGACCTAGGATTTACAGCATACATGCTATCAGGGTCCCCAGAAGGAATTTTTGCCTAATTAGTGGTGTCTTACTGCTGGCATAGCTCACAGAGTTTTTTCAATGTTGTGTACCTTGAAGAAAGCACTTTGCTACTTTACACAGTGTTTACACAGGCTGCCTTTAGGAAGATTTATCCCATCACAACCTCTGTCAGTTTTTTCTTCAATCTCTTTCAGAGTGTCTGTCTTTGACTAGCCCGCAGAAGCATCCTTTCTTTATACACTTAATTTCAAAATGTTAAGGTGTTTATTACTTGTTAAAGTTATTCCACTTGCTTTCACTGAATTTTTGAAATATGGCCTCTGGCAGGCCTGGGCCAAATATTTAGAGCAGAACTCTGGTAATTTGGGGTCTGAATTCAATGTGATTGCATAGCAATTGCCTACCGCTTGCTGCGAATTGTAGCCTTTTTTTTTTTTTGAGAGTGCTATGCAATATTTGCCATGGAAGGCAAACCCAAGGAAATTTACTGTAGACAGTTCAGTGGGGACAGGGATTGATTCTAGGATGAACACTTCTGTCTGTGCCCTTCTGAAGTATGTGCTGTGCAGACAATCCACAGAGCTATCACTGATGATAGTCCCTAGTGCTGTGATGGCAGGTGGCACTGGTATCAAGCCCCTCAAGATCTGAGCACATCAAGACTTGAACCAAACTAGCAAATTTATTTTTTGAGTTGTTAATCAATAGCTAGAGCTGGACAGCTCTCAAAATGCATTGTTAATCTTGCATGCTTGGGTAATCTTTTTGTTTTAAGGAAAAGGGAAGATAATCCCAAGATGAATAGGGTATCAGGACAAGAGACACCAGGAGTGAAGTCAGCAGAACTGAGCAGTAACTGGAGGAAAGGCAATTCGTGGGAGTTCACGACCACCAACTCATTGACTACCTACCCAACACAGGCCCCAGACTCAAATGGAGGTAAGAACTGTACTCGTGGACTAATTACCATGAGAAGCAAGAGTGATAGCTAGCAAGTAGGGGGTTAACTACTAATTAACAAAAAAGTTATGTAATTTGTAACCAGTGTCTTTGTTTGTTGAAATGTATTAACACTGTAAAGTTCTAAAGATCAGGCAGCTGGTCTTTTGTGGATTACCACATAGCTCATTACCTTGTGCATATAGAATTAAAAAATAGAAATACTTCACCTTGGTGTGTGAATTGGTGTTTGCACACCAGGTAGTGAGCCTGCATTTTGGACAGCAGCACTTCTGTCCTGTGGTGACAAGATGCTACACAGCATGTGAGAAGGAAAACCTTGCTTCTAAAGTAATACAGAAATTCAAGAGGTTTATTTTTCTGATCAAATGACCACTCTAATGCTCTTTGGTGTAGTTGTCTGGGGAGAAGAAAAGGTGGTATAGTTTTCAGTTCTTGAGCAAGATTTACAATAATCTGTACTGAGACATGGACTTGAACGTTGGGGCAGGCATTTTGTTTTGCAAAGATTTGTTACAGTCTTGTGGTACTTTAGAAGCATCTGTGGTTACAATGTTCTTTTGCTTGAAATACCTCAAGAAACTGAGGAAATATATCAAAACAACATCACAGTAGGAAAGTTGAGGTTCTGCTTCCAGGACCTAGGGCCCAAGGTGTAAAATCATGTTTCCTCCAAAATCATACAGGCTTGCCATACCTAAACGTGCCTAGGAAATGTCTAGATAGCAGCAATCTTCATCACTGCACAGACTGAGGGAGCAGAGCTGTAGAGGCATTTGGTAACTGAATAAAATTATAATAGATTGAATTTTGATCAGGGAACAGGCAACTACATGTAAATAGATTGTTCCTTTCTGTTATTTTTGGCTAGAGAATTTCTACTTCACTGTTTTGAAGCAAGACATTTTTTGGATTGATTGAACACCTGAGTGTAGTTACATGTACTGCTATCTCACTTCATTCATTTCCACTGAAGTCAGCTGTGATTGACCCCAGTAACAGAAGGCAGCTCAGTGGAGCTGAGCAGGAGCAGTGTGCCCATGGAGTTCAGGGAAAAATGCAGGATGTGGCTGACCACAGCTGCTGCAAAGAAAGCTTATTTTAGCTCAACACAAAGGAGACTGAGTGTAGCTATCAACATTTGAGAGGATGAACTGGTGGTATAAACATTTATACCTGACTTCACTAAAAGAGTGTGAATGTCTTCCTGACTTGGCCAGATCAGCATGAGGGGAGTGAATACCTGTCTAAGCCCAACACAGAGTATAAATACTAAGAAGGTAGCAAAATAATTTGGAAAAAAAGCAAACTTATTGAGCTGACTTAAACCCATGTATTCCTTCCCTGTGATGCCCAACACTGCAGCAGTGAGCCTATCATGAAAGGCAGTAATGCAGATCTCATCTGTATTACATTTGTGTTACATTGTCAGTACATTTTGTATTACTCTGCTAGAAAAGCCTGTGTAAAATCATTTAAGTTGATTTTATACATTACACCCTCTATGGGTGAAATATCTAAAAGAACTTAGTGAGGGAGTACTGGACTCTGACATCAGGATGACGAGTTTTGAGTTGGCCATTTCTGTTGTACTTATGCAACATCTTCTGCTTCCCTAAGCTCTGGCAAGCATGGGAAAATTACCAGTATGATCTTATGAACTTCTGCATGCCGTAAGATGATTCACTACAGGGATGAGCAGAAGTTGATCTTCATGGCAAAGTTAAATCTATAGAAGTGAAAATTGCATTGTGGTTGTTTGGTGATTGAGTGTATGAGTTTGAGTTTGAGTGCATGTTCACTGAATATAATTTCTCTAAATACAATACTCTCCAACCCATCCAAGTAAAACAAATTGTGACAAAGTAACAGAAATATTTTTGTAAGTTGAGAAGAGCAGGGACATTTTCGGATTGCTTAACATTCTTATTATGAGAACTTCATCCTAATGTCACGGATAGCGTCTATGGAAGTCTTTTTATTGATTTCATGGAACTTTTGGTTCCTGTCCTTAATGAGCAAAGGCTGGGATAGATGGCCTACCAACCTTCTATTCAATCTAATAATTCTATAATTTTTTTCAAATAAAGAAATTAACAGGAATTTCTCCAATAAAGTTTTTAAAATAAGTAAACATTATCAAACACCCATTAGTCTCAGTAATGTGGGATTGAGTGATAAAGAAACTTGCATTATGCTCTGGGTCAATTTGTAGGATGTTCTCCAATTCCAGACACACTCTTTGAAGAATTCTAAACTTTTCTTAGGATCAGGCACAAACCCTGAAATTTGTGTTGGTGATCACTGGTGTACATAATATAATTATTTGAGTGGAAAGAATTGCATACATTGTCAGTACAAAACCACTATAAACTTCATGAGCAATTTATTTGCTCGTTTCCAAAAAGGAAATTAGCAAAGGTATAATGGACAAGGTGCCTAGGAGATTTGACTATTAGAAGTGACAGACTTTGATACATGCACAGATAGTAAAGTTGTTATTTATGTTATGGATATTTAAATGTTTAAACACGTTGTTTACACAGAGATGTGGAACTTGGGCTCATAGTTTAGTGGTGGATCTGGTACTATTAGGTTGATGGTTGGAGTTGATCTTAGAGGTTTTTCCAGCCTAAATGGTTCTATGTTGTAAAGTGAGCTTAACTTTAATGTCTGTATGAAAGCTACAGTAAGCCAGTTTATCAGTCATAAATCAATCACATTAAAAATACTCCTTTCCTAAATGGGTTCTATTTATGATAAACTAGGACAGATCCCATAGTAAGTAAGGTGTTCACTGTTTCGTCAGTATCTGAATGTAGCTATATCTTTCCAAAGGGTATTGGCAAACTTTGAAACTGCAGAGCTGAATTTCTAAGCATCTGGAAGAAGATCAAGATCAGTACAGACAGCTCATTATTAATCTCCTTCATGCCAAATACAGTAATTCATTAAAAAATAAAGGGGTGGAGGGGGATATCTAAATATTGCCTTGGGGAAATGCCAACCTAAAAAGCACACAGAAGAAATAAGGGCTAGGGCCTCAGTTGGTGTAAATGTACATAACTTTGACAAAGTCAGTAAAGTTTTTTTTTATGTCAGATGATGGTTAAACAGATAGTCTCGTAACTCTTCTTGTACCCAGATATCCTTCAAATATCCTGATTACTTATACAGTGCATGTTGCCACTACCTTCCTGATGAACCTTGTAAAAACTCATGAATTTTTTGTGTCTCTTTCTAGATTTGCATATCCATATATGATATATATGATATCTATGATATATACCTTATTACGATATATATGATATATATGCTATATTCATATATTCATTAGGTACAGTGGACAGGATACAGAAAATGAAACATTTCCTTCAAGTTGTCTGCACTTGAAAATCCTCAAAAGTGCAAACACAGGTGTTCTGCTTGCTAAAGGATGTCAGATTCAGTTACTCAATTTGAGTGCAAGATTGTGGATTTTTTGGTATTAGGAGGGTGTATTGTTTTGAAATACAAAACAATATATGTTCAATATTTTGTGATACAACTTTTTCTGCGAACACTGCAGATGCAGTGGGTTTTTTTCCTGATTCTTTTGTCTCTGTTTTTCTACTTACTTACAATTAATTTCCTCTCCTTGTTCCACCTGCACTCACAAGCCATTGGGTCCTTTCTGAGACAACCACTGGCTAAGTAAAATATGGTTTGTCCTGTGACTGAGTCCAAAGTATGGATGTATTGTTTGGCTAATGCTAGGCCAATGGCATAAATGATTGTTGAGTTTCTACTGCTGTATTTTTTTAACTGGTAATAGAATTTGGTTCCCTCACCCACACTGAGCAGTGTTTTCACAAAACCTCAGAAGAGATTGCATTCCTCTGCCAATATGAAATTCATTATAAAGTTCGAAGTTACTGATAGGAACAGGTGGATTGACAAATACACACAAATAGAGCCAAATTTTCTGAGGAGAACGGGGAAAATGTCTGGTATAGTCACTGAAAGGATGTGCAGAATTGCACAATTTAATTTTGATGTCTGGATTCTAGCATCCCTCATGACATATTCATCATTTTGCTGGAGCTCTTATTGTGTGCTTAGGATTCAGCATGGCAGAGCTTTCTGCATTACAAAGAAAATGCCTTCAAAAAGCATCAAAATAATTTCCAAGAGCAATTTGGCCCTTCTGTGGGTTAGTTTAGACAAACTGCAGTATGTGAACATAAAAAAATGGTTTTCATACTGTCTTTCCTCTGCAGCATCCTAGTGAAGGAGATATCTGTATTTTAGAAGGAAGAGAATCAAAAATATTCTGCATTTTTTCTCACAAAGTGTCAAAGCACTTAAAGGTAAGGCAAGCAAATCTCCAGAGGTGATTCAGTGATTTCTAACATTAAGGTATTTATTCCTCTTTCTGATCTCAGGATACCATCATGTTCAAAAACACAGATCTGTCTCCACAGAGATGGCCCAGGTGGGCACTTTATACATATCTCTCTGTGTTTGCGCATGTTCATTTAACTCTCCTGTAGGGAACTGATTCCAAAATCAGCTGAGCAGACAGAACAGGTTTGTGTGGTGTTGGTGGAATGAATCAAAACAACAGAAGAGATTGGAAACGGATGAAAAATGTATAATAGTTCTGGAAAATGATACTTGGAAATTACCTTCCTTCTGTGCAAGAGCAAAAAAGTAACAGCTTTTTCTGACCAAAGTCATAAGCAGTTCAACAAAAGTATCAGTAAAAGGTGAGGCTGCCTTTATCAAATGATGATGTGTAAACTTCAGGCAATTCAGTCTTGTGATGGAAAAAGCATTCTAAAGTATGAGCAACCTTCTAATAATATTTGTTCAGTAAGTCATTCTGCTGATAACAAACAATTGAAGTCAGACTCCTTAGTCTGAATATTTCCCATAGGGAATGTCTACTAAAATAAAATGCTTTCTTTATTAGCTAATCACATGCTGTGAGCTAGCTATACTTTTGCAAATATATCTTTTGTGTGAAACTTTATTAAATAAAAATTTCATGAGTATTTTGATTTGCTGTGAGTTTATTGGATATGTTACATTTAATTTCAATAATATATGATATAGTAGTGGAAGGGATACTTCTAAACATAGAAAATTCTTTCTCCAAAGCTTCCAGTCTCTCTCAGTGTATGTATTTCAGAGAGGTCACAGATGTAATCTTGTCTAATTTCTGTTAGTTTTACTTGTGGTACTTACTGTAGGGAACCATTTTGTGTATATAATGATGGTGCCTTGCATTGCTGAATCTGGCAGGGCTGCTGCTGTAAACTGTACATCTCGTTCTTGATCTTGGGGGACTCTATCCTATCTGATTGTTCACAGATAATGTATGTAATTACTTATATGGGAAGCATAAAGTATAAAGGACATCATTTAAAGAACCAAGCACATTTTGAAAGTAATATTTCAAAATTTTTTTTTTTCTTATGCTTCTGAATTAATGGTATATTCAATGTTCTGGAATTCCTTGAAGAATATCTCTAAGTCTAAACTGTGCTTTTAAGACTTCTTCTCAATCTAAAATTGTGTTTAGGAAGAGTAGAGAAGAAATTAATGTTACAGTCTCACCACTCAGTCCTGTGTAAGCCCTGTTTCCTTGCTTGAGATTTGCTAGAGTGATTTTTCTGCTATTTTGTTGCTGAGTCTCTTCAGAGAAAACTGCCACTGCTCCATGACCAACTTTATCTTGAAATACCAGCAGGCATCCAGGGGAGAATATTTACGTGCAGCTCTGCCTTACATGTCCCCATTCTGTCTAGATGCCTCAGCAGGGAAGTCTGTTCCTAGGATCCAGTGATCCGGTTAATAAAAATACCTGATTTCTCTTCCTTTCCATACCATAACACATGGAAATTGGAATAAATAGTAAAAATTTACCTAACCCAAGAATCTATTCCAGTACTTCTCAGAGACAGCCAGTAATCAGGTTTTCCTGTCTTTGCTGGGACTGATATGCTCCCCATTGTCTACACTTGCTTCTCTGCTCTCTTGTTTCTGTGATTACAAAAAGACAAAGGGTTTATCAGTGTGTCTTGCTATGTTTAGAAGAAGAGAGAATAAAGAGATAGTACTAACACCATTTATTTCTGAGTATTTTGATGTAATTCAGTGGATCAAAATTAGGAACTTAAGTGTCCCCTCTGCTCAAATGGTTCGCTAGCCAGACTAATGTGCGATGGTTGCATTATATTAAGCCTACATACCTATTGTAAACACTGCCAGAGTTAACAATTGTTTTATCTGTTAGATTTTCTTTATAATGCTATGAAAATACTGCATTATTATTGCAAATATCATAATTGCCAATTGCAATGACTTAAAAGAACTTCTTCTGTAAGTTATCTTATAACATACTACCATTAATATCAGACAACATATTATATGCAGATACAGTGTCAATTATTTAAATACAACTGGTGGCAGTAAATCAGTAGAAGAAAAGAAACGGAATTTCTTGACTTCTCTAACTGAAAGTGATCTACTACCTTTTTCAGGTAGACTTATTCTTTCTGTCTCCCTTAAATTATCAGGAATAGATTACAGAATCACTGTAACTAAAAGAGGAAAAAAAGAAACTAAGAAAAAAATCTCTTTTAAGTTCTTAACTGTCTAGTAAAGAATGCAAGATCCCAAATTGCAGAAGACCAAATGTATTACTAATCCTGATTCAATAGCAATTACTTTAGAAAAGCAAATATATGCAATATAATCTTATCAGAAGAAATACTTTACTGGCAAGACTGGACTAATTAGTCAATTATACTTGCTATTAAAATAAGGGAAAAATATTTATCCTTTAGAAAATTCTATATTGATTTGTAAGTTTGTTGAGAATGTGCATGCAAAAAGCCTTTGAAGGGAATGAATCATTATTCCTACTACTAATAATAAAAAGAAAATCCTTAGAGAACATAATGATAAGTCAGGTACAGAGAGAAATTTCATATTTTGTCATGAAATAGTAGCTTCAATAGTTTCCAAAATGGAGATTTAAAATATCACTATAAATGTATTTTTCTTAAAGAGCACTAGTGAAGCCATTAATATATTGTACAACTTTTTGATGGGGAACAATCACTGATAACTCTTCTGGTGTTACGGCTCTTGTAAGGTAGCATTTTTTTGCTTTAAAATATTTTTCACACTATGAACAAAACCAAATGTTTATAAATGATAAAGCTATTCTGTTACTTTATGTGGCTACACATGGTCTTGTGAAATTATAACCCCCCCCAAATAGTGCCAGAAATAGGTGTCTTCTGAAAAATTCACATTTTTAACTTTAATACAGTTGGGTGATAGTATGTAATTTAGTTTCTTGTGTAGCAGCTCAGTGCAAGCATAGAAAACCCACCTACAGGATCTCACAAGGAGGCTTGTTTTTTCTTGAAAGGTTTAAAATTATGAGACAGGAACTGATAAGTCTTTATATTTTAACCTGCATTTCAGACATTTAATATATATCATAAGCAAGACCAGGATTAGACCCAAATCACAAATAAATTATCTTTACCTGAGATTAATTTCTACCAATGGAAGGAAATGGATCCCAACATATATGATGACAACTCAAGAGGAATGAAATTTCGAAAGATTTCAGAGAACAGATAGTTATACTCACATAATCTCCACAATACATTTTGATACAAGTCTTCAAGTTCTGTTGAGATAAAATAGTAGCTTCCCTAGACTAAATGTAACAGTAAACAAAATTGTTATAATTGAACCTTGTTCTGTTTTGGAGATTTGAGAGAAGACATCCAATCAAACTGATACCAAGTACATTAGGCTCCAAAGTAACAATGAAGCAGAACACCTCTTTGTACCTTGCGTCTTTGGGTTTTATAGATTTACTGTATGCTTAGTCATTAATCATGTATTGAAAAAGTGTGATTATAATGTAAGTAAACAGAGTCATTAGCACGACACCCTCTGTTCTGCTATGTTGATTTTAGGAATCAGAGTTCAGCTATTCACAGAGTGAAATGCTCAGCTACCTAAAAGTGCTTGTGTTAATGATTTACTTTTCAGGTTGGGTCTGGTCTAGTTACATTTTTTTCCTTGTGCTGAAATCACTCAGCTCATCACTTGTTCTAATAACTATTTGTAGCTGGCATGCACAGGAAGATGCTTTATGGTCCTTATATGTCACCCAGAGTAATCAGTTAGCCTTAGTAGAATTCTGTAAATGAGGATCTTTTCATGCAAGTTATAAATTGCAAAATCCTGCAAAGAGCTGATCAAAAATCCTGTACCATTGCTCTGTTCAAGGACTTATACAGAATTCTAACTATCCAACTGACGGTAAACTCATATTTTTCATAGCTAATACCATCTTTTTCTGCTCATGATAACTATTATTGTAATAAACCATTGATAAAATATGAATTTTTCTCACAAATTAAAAAAAAAGAAAAGGAATATAAAATAGAGGAACATAAAAATAGAGGTGCAGAATCAGTCTGTATATCCTCTACTACAGCTTGAATGGAAGGCATTGGCTACTGTTATCCTGGTTGAGTCCCTTATAGAGGGGTAATGTTTTTCCAATAGTTGTACAGTAATAGTACCTCAAAATCTGAATTAAATTACTCCAAATTGTCTTAGTTTTCTTAACTTATCCATCACAGGCGTTGAACCACTTATTAAAACCTGCGTGGGCTTTTTCCCTTACAATTTAGGAAGACTTTGGAAAAAATGAGAAAAACCTAACTTTTTTTTGTTTTAATAAGCTTTGATACCTTAGCAGCTCTTCTAATCATTTAAAGCTGTCTCTGGGCTTGTATAAATGCAGCAGTATTGATTTGAGTGTGAGGTTTTGCATGTCAGCCCATGTAATGAGTAAAGGCTACAGGTGCATCCTTAGAAACACTTGAAAGAGCTTCACAGAGAAACATGTGAAACATGGGCTTCACAATGGCATGCCTTTTCTTTCTCTTTTTTTCATTAGGGCTGTGGTAGGTATTTTACTTTATTGTAATACTTTAATCTCTATATCTCAAGTGCTCTGTAAGTGTGGTTGGGGAATACAGTTCCACTGTACAGATAAGAAAAATGATCCAAAAAGAATGTGGTCTGGCTGGTTAGAGGTGCTGAAGGTGGTACCTAGAGTAGGATTCAGTCTCCTGATGATATATATTTTAAAGCAGTGATAAGAATATAAGAATATTTTAAGCCTATCTTTTTCACAGACTCCTAATGTTATGTCTTATTTTCTTGCTGAGATTAAAATGTAATACAGTTAATCTTCAGTACAACAGAAAAAGAATTAAATTTACGGGGTTATGTTTTAGTCTGCTTGTGTCAAAATCTTCAGGAACCAGAGGGTGTAAATAAGTAGTCAAAACCTGTTGTTCTATGAAATATTCATACCTGGCATGTAATGTGACAAAAGCACTTAACTGATTACTGGACTAGATTCTGTTCTTAATGAAACTTTCAGAGAAAAGCTGTGAGAGAGTCTGGAGAAAATGGGAGAGAGGTTTCCACCTCCTTTTCCCTTTGAATGCCCTTTGGCTGTCCTTTCCTACCGTCTCTCCCCAAAGGTGAGAGGCAGGGCTTACCAACACGGAAATGAATAACATATTTGTCCATGTAATGCTCAGCGAAATGGATCCAGTGTTTGTGTACCAGAGTGAGCCGCACCCTCACATTTTCTTCAAGACTCAGTAGGTCAGAGATGTGAGTAATTTCTAGGGCAGAAGCTTATCCTCTCTTTTAGGGGAAAGCCAAAGAAGTTGTGTTCCAAGGGGTTTTGGCACTCACTTTTGGAAAAAAAAAAAAAATAGACTACTTGGAAATACTGCAGAAGAGATCAGCAATAATTACTTATGTGGAAAGACAGGAAACACTTGTTTTTTTTAGACTACAGGACAGTGAAGGAGACCTTAACAGTTGAAGAAAATAAAAGATGTTGCAAGGGGAAGGGGAAAAAAATTGTCTTCCTGTTCATAATGAACTGGACAGATCAAAGCCTATTTTTCTGTTTCACCTCTATTTAATCTTTGCAATTCTCTCCCAGTTACCGGGTGATATTTTTTTTTGTTGTTCTGGGTGCTTGGTTGCTTTCCTTCCTCTTTTTCCTGCTAACACTTTTCCTGTTTCTATTTGTACTTACTTTTCTCTTCCTTCAGTTTGTTATTTTTTGAACAGTCTTAGTTCTTTTCTGTTGAAGCAAGAAGGGGTTGGTTCCTCTTCTTCAGGTCCCTACAACCAATGGAATTTCTCACCTGTGCTAATGGTTCTTCCTCAAACTTCCCCTGTCCTGCTCATTGATATGCTTAGGCTTAGACATTGCAACTGACCATTTACATGTTATTCTAATGGAAACCTTGAGTAAAAATAATGAAACATAATAAATTTTTATTAGCGATCCATCTAAAATTATTTATTTAAAATGAGAAGTAGTATTATTAAATATGTCATTATTCTATTTGTGTTCCCTGAAAATTAGCTTCCAGTAGATCAGTTACATATAAGTTAAAAACAAAATTCACATTATTGGTATAATAATCTTCAAGTATTACTGTGGAGCCTAATCAAATAATTGAAATGTTTGTCCAGTATTACTGTAGCTGCGAGCAATAAAACATGGAACTTTGTGCTGCTGAGCATGTGGTTCCTGTGGTGGAAAGAAAATCTGAATATAACTGGAGCTGGTGTAATTTCTGTGCTGCTGAGCATGTGGTTCCTGTGGTGGAAAGAAAATCTGAATATAACTGGAGCTGGTGTAATTTCTAGCTCTCACCAGAGTACAGAATGCATGAGCACAGTACAAAGGCCAAGAAGAAGTGGTGGAAAGGTAATCTCTAGCTCTAGTGTAGTAGCAACAGCCTTGGGCATTTGAAAAATATCTGTGGGATTTTGTGTAGAATGTGTGGAGCATGTGTAGAATCTTACTCACCATGATTAAATGCAGTATTTGATGGCAAATACCTTAACGCAATGAATCACTGTAGGACCTGTGACTCAAATTTTAACTTTTGCAATTCCCAAGTCTTTATTTATATTACTAAAAGAACTTGGGCACTTATCTACCTATCAATTCCACTTAGGGCTGCAAGGGCCAAGTTCTGCCTTCTTCCTGAGAAGAGCTCTGAGCACGATATGTGTACACAGGAGGCAATTTGAGATACTGGGAGGGCTGTGGTGCCAGTACTCTGTGCCTTGGGAAGGCGACTGCCAGGTCCCATTTGGGATATAGCCATGACAGAAGGCTGACCACATGAGATGATACAGACTATTGAAGAAGAAAAGGGTTTGAATGAGACAGTGGGTAATGAGAGGTAGTAGTGGGTGTAGCTTTATAGAAACAGCAGAAGCACAATGACTTAATGAGTGTAAAATTGTGGTTTCACCGTTGTGTCAATGTAATTTAGAATTGCAGTTTCTGGTGGTTCATCAGTGGAAGAAACTGAAAAAAACTTGGGTGTACAGATTGCTTCTCAGTCCTGAGTGTCACTGAATTGGATACTGGGGAACTATGCTAAGCTTGCACTGATTTTTTTTTTACTTTCTAGAATTGCTCTATCTTAGAGTTTTAGACTGTAAAGTACTCCTAAGCTTCAGTGAAGTAGTAGTTGCTTAGTAGTCCACTTTGGCAACAGCTAACACAACAGTTTTCAAAATAACTGCTTAGTGGTCACCCAAGACTAAACACTGGAACCTGTGGCAAAGCTCTAGTTCTCCAGATTACCAACTCCACTACTACCAGAGGTGCCTTCATTTTAAAGTATCAGTGAATAGATTAAAGGTAGAGAAGATACAGTATACCTTCCTTTAATTTCTCAAAGTACTTACTGTTTCCCACAAAAAACGGCAGGGTTTTTCCACAATACAAAGCATAAAGCCCCACAGCACACATTTCATGACATCCTTTCGTGCCATCTCAAGCCATGAGGTGGGTGCAAGTCTCCTTAGCTGGAGGGCAGAAGCAACACCATCACTGTCACCATTCACAATTTTGGTGCCCCAAAGAGAGATGCTGAAAGCAGAGGTCCAGTCGATCTTTCTCTTTCCTCTTTCTTTTTTTCTTCTTCCCAACCTGCCATGCAAATACAGAGACAAAGCCAACAACTATGTTCAGGTCTTCTTTGAATCTCAGGTGATGTGCTACAGGGATAATTTAGTTGGAAGGAGTTAGGGATTGCACCAGCAGCTTCATAGGGAACATTTATTCTCTGGAGCATGTGTGCTTGCCAGCACCCCTGGACATGCTGGTCCCCTGATTATCCATGCTGGGTGAGTACCCATTTAAACTAGATGTAACAGGTCAAGAGCAAAATGCTGCATTTTTGTTCCCTTCTGAAGCTGGGGTGTGATAAGATTGCTTGTCTCTACCTGGGAGCCGGGTATGGACAGGATTTTTCACTGTAATAAAATTTCCCAATTATTTGCCTAAAAAAAAAGAAAAGAGAAAAGGAGGCAGCCAAGCTTAATTAAGTGTCAGTATGCAACTTCAATGGCAATGAGTAAATGCTGGTAGAGTAACAATCTGGTGTTGCTGTTGTCTTCCTACAGACATTTCATTTTCTGATGGTGCACCTTTCTGGGAAGCAGGTTGTCTATGCCAAACAAGTAAAATACATATTTTTTGAGTCTTTGCTATTACCGTGGCAAATAGCAATTGGTTTTAAGAATTATTTCACTTAGAAACTGAACTGATTTTTATCCTGTTCAGAGAAGTTGTTTTGTTTACAGAAGTTAGTTTAAAATGGTTAGTCATGGATAGGATGGTAAACCACACAATGTAGGGAAATGTCACTGTTATTGTTTTTATGACTTTAAATAAAACATATATTTGTCAAACAAGTGCATAGCACTTATATTGCCTCACAGGTTGAGTATACAATAAAACCATTCTGCTTTGTCTAATTTATTATTCCTTTATTTGGAAGTTGCCTTTTTTTTTTTTTTTTTTTTTGTGCTAAGACTGTTTCTATCTAATCCTGTTTTGCTTGTTTATCTCTCAACTTTTATATTTCCCAAGATTACAGTAAAACTGAGCACAAAATTAATCAGTCGAAAGAACAGACATTCAACTGGGTAAATTAAAGGCAAGGTCTTTCCACAACCAGTTACTTACAGGTTGTATCTCATCTTAACGCTCAATGATTATGTTTCACATTTTATCATATGCTGTCCACAGAAAAACAGGATTATTTTTTTCTTTCCCAAATGAAGGAAATAGCTAAACAATTTAAAGAGAAGTTTAGTAAACAGAGTTGTATTTTGAGGCACAAAGAGCCCTTACAAGGAGCCATCCAGCATTGTGTTTGCTGCTTTCACCCTTAAAATGTATGCAAATGCTTTAACTTTTTTCCTATTAGTTCTTCTCTTAGCAGTTTCCCTCTAATAATTTCGCTTAAAAACTCAAAAGGTAATAGAAATCAACATTTATAAGAAAAAAACTAAGCTTTAAATATATTCACCATAAAAATGAAATATTTGTATGAACTAGAGACAGATTTCTGCTGACATAGACAAACTGGCTGTAGTCCAGCACTGTATGAGCTATTTCTTTAGTGACTTTTTTTAGTGAAGGTTAGGCTGTTCATAGGGTGGTTGGGCAGGAGAGTTAGGATTTTTTTTTGTGGAGAGAATTAATTTATAACTGAGACAAATGTAAAATTATAGAATATGCAGAATATATCTATGATGTATTCAGGAAGTTACATGGTGAGGTAGTGGAAATAAGGGTGAGTGGAAATGGGTCCTCCTAGGAGATTTTTCTTATGCTTAAGTAGAATTGTTCTGAATACTGCTTATAATAGTCTCCTAGATGTTTTTCATAGTGCTAAAAAATTCCTTGCTTTAATAAATTAAATATACAAAATTAACTTTTGCTAGAGAGCCATAGCAGAAGAAAAAGGCATTCCTTTGAGAAAAGATACACAGAAAGGAAAAAATAATAGGGAAGTTCAATAAACTGCATAATTATCCCAGCAGTAAGGTTCCTGAAACTGCTGCCTAAAATATTGCTACAAAATGAAAGGGAAACAGACACCAAATTTCTTCAATATTAATTTGTGTAGATGGCAGCAGTGTTTCATAACATTATTGATACAATGGTGTTCCAGTTTAGATTTAATATGGTTTTATGAAAATACAAGGATGAAATTTTTGTTCTGATTAACAGAGTATTTTATTACTAGCTTTATCAATTTCATGGCATATAAGTTGTACATGTAACTTACCCAATAACAGTTTCAAAAATAGATAAGTATACATTTATAATTTACTGAAAGCACTTGGGGGATTTGATGTTTTTATGAAGAACATTTAAGAATTACTTTATGTATACAATGAAATGCTCACTGTGCTCCCACAGATAGCATATTACTTTTTAAATGAAATGTATACAAATAAAATATGATTATTGAGAATTTAGGCAATTTGTTAAGCCCAGCTATGTTTGGAAGATGTTGCTGTAACTTTCTACATTAATCCTGATTTAAATGTTAAATCTTGTCATGTGTTGGGAATTATGGCAAAATCAGCATATGCAATCAATTGGTGATTATAGACCACTGATTTACAGGGACACTTGCAGAAGTCAGAATGAATGTATGACTTCATGTATGCTGTCAAATTAAAGCACTGTTTCCATTATGCGAGCACTTGATCTTGGAGATGGTGGAACATTTCTCTACTGCATGTTTGTACTGACAATGGATACTGCTCATCTCCCATGCAAGCTCTCAGAAAGAAGCAAAGTGGCTGTGGGTGTGTATGTGGGGCGATTATGATTTAGCTGGAGAGAGTAGCTTGTTTGTGAGCTTTTGTTTCTTGCGAGGCACTCTCCTGTTGTAATGACATGCTTAAATCCATTAGCATGTCTCTCACCATAAAGACTGAGAAATACAATTAGCAAGTTGTTTACAGCAGAACTGCAACTGCTGTGACTAAAGTGTTATTGATAGAGCGAATGAACTTCTGAGAATTGTCTCCCAAGGATTAGTTTAATAAAGATTTGATATGATGCTATAACTTAGCCTTGATTAGTTCAGTGTAAGGCTTGATATTATTTTTTCACTATCTAATTGCTTCACATAAAAATGACATGGTATTTTGCCTACATTATTCCAGATAGTTTAGCCTGTTCTTACCACTTTTAATCCTAGCCGTTCTATTAGCCTTGGAGACTGGAAGCTACTTGATGCTAAGCACTGTTGAAGTTTCATTTATTTGGATGCCTGAAACGGAAGGAAGGAATGATAATAACTTCCATACTTAAGCTAGAACAATTTTCTGCTAGGAAGTGAAGTCAAAAGGATGTAAGTGAAATGTAGTGCATACAGCAGGAGAAAGAGTAAAATTAATGCTGTCTGTTTAACACCCTAGTGCCAGTCATCTGTTTTTAAATTCTTTGCCAATGCTGATCATCACAACTCATGCATAAACAGAAGCTGATTTTATCTGGCTCGTGCATTTTGTGAGTGTGTTCTCCTTGTTGCCCTAGTGACTGGGGTAGGGTTGGCACTAGCATATGCACTTTCATCTGAAAAAAATAATTATTTATGTCTACTGTGCCTAAGGAAGAAAGCTTAGAGACATAGCCAGTAACTTTTCAAAGCTGGCCATGAAAAGAAAGAATCATCTTAAACCGCTCCCCAGGGTTGAGAACATGGCTCTTTTCTGTGATAGTTTGAAGCTGAGATTTCTATAGTTTGGCCATAATTTTCAAAGTTGTGAGAAAGAGAAAAAAAAGACCCCAAGGGGACTTTGGGATGCCTGGTTTGTGTTCTTAGATACGCAACTAATGGACTGAGGCTCCATAGGAAAGTTAAATGCCACATCTGTATCTCCATCTTCCCTCCATAAGTGGGTATAACATTACCTTTTATAAAATTACTTAGATGCTGATCATGAAGAGCATTAAGAACTGATACACGTATCTTTATCTTGTATGCAGTATATTATTCTGTGAGTATAAATAACTTAAAAAGTGGGAGGCAGGAAACACTACATTAGGCTGAAAACATTATGAGCTTGATTTCCAGTATCTCCATGGAAAAGAAGGTATGAGTACCCTTTCTTTTATTGTTCAGAGGCAATTGGAGGCTTTGCTTATGATCAGTTTAATCTCTGTGTTGAAAGATCACATTAATTTTTGCATACTTTCAAAGGCAAAGGCCTCCAGACTGCAGAATTTATGTACCCCCAAACACAATTTTCATTTTCCTCTGTATGTAGAATCTTATATTTAAGCCTGAGGATGTACACAGCAGTACAGAATTTTTATCTTGTAGAAACTTGCACAGCTTGGATTATACGTCCTTCTTGCTCTTTCCAAGCCATTACATTTTTGTCAAAACAAATTATATGTTCCTGCAGTATTTAGGCCCTCTGTTGAACATCTCTTTACAAAGAATAGCCATTACTGCATGATGCTGGGAAACCTATTTTCCAGGTATATTTAATCCATATTTTATAGTTATTCCTTTACACTTGGTGTCTTTTAAGGGTTTAAAAAAATTACACAATCCTTTTGTTTACCTATCAATAAGAAACCTTCTCAGTGTCTTTGCATTTTCTTGAGGTTGTGCAAAGTCTCTAATAAAAAGATAATTAGAGTAACTTCAGTAACATTCAGTCCAAATTCTGCAAAATCTGTCATTAAAACTGTAGTCAGTGAATCTCTTTTTCTCTATTCTGCTTTTTTTTGTTCTTTTCTATTGTGTACTGCTTCCAAATGTAAACATTTAATGTAAACATTTCAGCCTTGTATATTATAGTTTATGTTTTTGATTCAATATCCACGATCTGACATTTTCCTCATCATTGACTGATTGACTGAAGATTTCACAGAAGAGACTATAATTTGAATACATATAATTTGAATACAATACAATTGAATACAACTTTATGTTTACACTCATGATAGCTGTTTATCTTTGAACCTCAATTGACCAAAACTTTGATTACAGATGTTTCCATGTTTCTCTGGCCCTAGTGTAAGAGTCATGGATTAACTTTTCTTGACAAAGCACAAAATCCAAGCAGGACACGAAGAAATGACTTCACTTCCTTCAAAAATACTACTGCTTTTCAGCATACAGCTGACACAAGCTGTGAGAAGACTGTGAGCCTCTGCAGCTTTGTGCTGGTGGCTAAAGCTGGAAGTGTAGGTAGGAAGTGTGGACACAGGAGTGTAATTGGCCAAATGAATCTGCTGACATACTACCATGCAAAAGCAGAAACATTCAGTTGACACAAGTATTGCTAGATTTTAAAGAACAAAAACCAAGCTAATACTCATCTGGGTTTAGGCTGTTCCTCTAACATGAGAACAAAGAATGAAATTTTGAGCTCTGTGAGGACTCTGACTAAGTAATAGTACTATTGGGGTGAATGCCTTTCTCAAGTGCCCTGGCATAATAGGTATGAGGATCGATGAGCAGAACTGAACAATAATGATGGTTGACAAGGACAATGGTTCATTTAGCTTGGAGGTGTCAAACCTGCCCTATGCCCTGCTTCAAAACTGCTTCCATAATGGCTCAGTCATGGTCAAAACAGACTCCCTACTGAAGGGAACAGAAGGCCCTATATGCTAACAGAGAAGTTTGCTGGCTCCCTCAGGCCCAGGCTAAAGATATGAAGAGAGAGCTTCCTGTCCTGGTATGGCCATCAGATTATTATCCATAGTAACAAGAACAAGTCTGAGGGCAATCAAGAGAGACTTTAGGGCCTTGGAACAACTGGATAAGGGATCAGGAGAACATGTAGCATCCTCCTCTGTCCTTCCAGGTGCAGTGAAGGATGGAGAAAACAGGAAGAGACAGCAGGTCAGTACCTGACTGAACCTGTTGTCATGGGCAGAATTTTGGGGGTTTTTATCATGGGTCAGCTTATGCAACACCAAGCCTGCAGGTGACAGGTGGGGTACCATTGTCTCACTAGCTTAGGAGTTAGCAGAACTCATTGGAAGAGGTTTAAAATAGATTTGAAGGAGGAAAAAGATAAAACAAGGCTCAGTAGAGGGGTTTGTGTGGGCAGCATGCCAAAGTTTGGGGGACAGTGTGCTAGTGAGGTCTTTTGGTTTGCTGTCTCAGTGGATGGAGATCCATGAGGCAGCAAAGGCACCAGTAACCAGAGAAGTGCAGGCCTGTCCTTGGTGCTGGGGAAGGTCATGGAGCAGATCATCGTGAGTGGCATCATGCAATGCATACATGGGAAACGGGTGATCAGGCCCAGCCAGCATGTGTTTATGAAAGGCAGGTCCTGCTTGATCACCTTCTGTGATATGGTGACTCACTTAGTGGATGAGGGAAAGGCTGTGGATATTGTCTACCTGGGCATTAGTAAAAGACATTGACACATTTCCGACAGCATTCTCCTGGAGAAACTGGCTGCTCATGGCTTGGCCATAAATACAAGTAGGTGTGGTGCTTAGGCAAATGGTTTAGTGGGGTTGCCAGTTTGACTTGATGACCTTAAAGGCCTTCTCAAAGGTAAATTATTCTATGAGTCTGTGATTCTCTGATTCCGTGATAGCAGAAGAGGTATTATGGTTTTCAAAAGCATTTGGGAAGAAGATGCTGAGCAATTAATGTGGCATGGACAGTTAAAATTCACTCTCTACTTACATGGTAACTGACAAAGGCCTATCTTGTAGATGTAGAGCAGCACACTGGAAAAAATGCATTAAGTTTTGCATTGCTGAACAGCACTTCAGACATCATTTTGTATAATGATATTTTTGAATATTTTTAGATACTGCCTGGTGAATCCTGTAAATTATTAATTTTGGCAAAAAAAGGATTTGAGGACATCATGAACATTGGCGATCCCATGGGTAAAACATTACAAAAATTATGTTGATCTTAATTAACAATTTACTGTTGGCCTTTACCAACCAACATAATGTGTTTGATCTTCGTATGGCTTGTAATAGGCCCATGGCTTCTTATTGCTCCTCTTTCCTCAGAAAAAAAAGAACTGAAGACATTAGGAATTCTGTGAAACAAGCTGCTGATTGAACCTCAGGTTTGCTTAAGTCCTTCTATCAGAGGATCCATTAATTTTCCTCTCAGGTGTAAAAATTGCTGACTCTTGTACTGATTTTTTTAGGCTAAGATCTGTTCTCTTGATTTTTGCTTCTGAGTGGGTATTTGATCTCAGCACATTCACATTTCTAAATGGCTCATCAGAGAATCACTTCTGTTTTCTGGTAATGAAGGCTACAGGCAGGAGGTAGAGATGGCAATCCTGTTTAGTACATCTGAAGCCAGATCATGAAAGAAAAATATCTGAGAAATCTTTTCTCTTTCAATAGTGATTCACAAGTTTTTCAAGAAATTAAGTTTGTTGGATATCTTCATTGTATTGGAATTTTGTAATTAAAAAAATAAGTTTAAATGAACACCACTGAAGGTGATCTATAGCCAGAGGTATAATTTGCACCAGCTAGCTTGAGGCCACTGAACTGGCTTGTGTCTGCCTGGCACAGTTCTTATCTTGCCTTGGTGGGAGGAATAGTTGTGTTTGATAATGCTTCTAGTTGTTAGTAAAGTAAGCGTCCTGAACAGCAATGTAGCGTTGGCTGATGTTGCTATGAGCTTCTCTTGCTCTTCTCTGTTTTCTTGTTAGGTGAATATTTTTTCGCTTTTGGGTTGGTAGCTGCTGCATATACAACTCAAAAGTGAAAAGCAGTCTGAGTTAAGGTGAGGCAGCTTTTTTTAGTCAAAAGTAGGCCTTGAATTTGTTAGGCAGATGACCACCAGGATTATAGATGGTGAGGAGCTGACAGCAAAAGACTGCAGAGGAAGGATTACAGCACAGACCCTTGTATCCCCTGGGCCTAATCTGGATGTGCAGTGCTGCAACAGCAATACAACTTCTCTTATGTTGTTTGAGAAGTACTGTATAGTCTATTAATTAGATCACTGAGGATAAATTATGTTATTAGACAAGGTTTAACCATGAAAGAATGATTTTATTTCATCCTATTCATGTAAGATGAAACCATTTCTGTGATGAAAATAGTTATGAAGCACACAATCACATTTCAGAATATATTTTGCAAACATATTTGTTTGCTTTATTTATTTTTAATTGTTCTTTATTTTCTGCAATGTTTTCCTTTTCAGGAGGATGACAATCTAAATGCATTTTTGTATCCCAAGGCTGGCATTACCCATCAAATTCTCCCCACCCTCCCTGCTTCTGTTGCCAAAGCACTTTCTGCTGATCCTCCACTCACTTTACCTGGAAGTGTGTGAAAAGGACAAACAACTTAGTGACTTTTGCTATTTCTTGGTCAATCTGTAAAACATGACTTGCATTTCCAGTCCTGTAAAGGATTTTCATTTTTGTTCCCACAGCAATGATTAGACAATGGGAAATCACAGGATAATAGAAGTCTTCTGTTCAGCTGTTAGTTCTGCCCTTCATCATGAAATCTTCTTAATTAACTCTTCTGTTGTGTCTCAATTAGCATACCTTTTTCAGCTTGCCTGACTGCTTCTGTTAAACTCTCTGAAGATACAATAGCAAAATTTCATAATCACCTTACTTGACTCACTCATTCTTCTATGATAAGACAAATATACCACCATGGATAATTAAAGAGGGAAAGATGTTGTTGACACCCGTGTCCAATTAGCTTCACTGGGATCTTTTCTGAGGACTCTGTTGTGGTAACATATCCCCATTACTGGAAATTTAGCAATGGTCTATGTGCCTTTTGCAGATCACTTGTAGCCAGGGTCTTCTTACTCTCAGGGGTGAGATCAAGACTGTGAACCCTGAAACTTTTTAAGCAGATGAAGCCAGTTCCATTTGAAACAAGTTGTTCACCTTTTCCAGATGAGGACAGGCACCATTCTTAGCATCCCAATTAGCAGTTGACAGTGTAGAAGACTTGTGCTTTCTGGCACAGGAGTGATCACCTGCTTCACTGTGAGTTTCATGCAGACCTCCCCTATCATTCCAAAATTTTTCAGCTGCTATGAATTGTCCCAGAAATGCAGTGCAAACCCAGCCACCATCAGCATTATTTCATAAGTGTAGAAAGAGCATGGCACTTTAGCATGGCACAATAGTAAAATTAAGTTTCTTTCATGAAAGTCTGTCCTTCTCATCTTCCTTACTTACTGATGATGTAGTTATTATCAGGGTCTGTGCTGCTGACAAACTCACTATGAGAGCTCCTTACATGACGTAATACACAGCAACTGACTTAGAAATACAGTTCTGAAATCATATCTACATATTTGTGATGAATAATATTACCACTGAGCCTAGGTCCTTTTGTCAATCATTCTATGTAGAATAGAAACAGCTAAATAGGATTTAGAAAAGCAAAAGAATTGACAGACTCTGAACTTTCTTTTAAATCTCATAATTATTGATACTTGGCTTCTTCTACAATGGGATGATTCTTATAGTTTGAGGGGAAAAGGCCCAGAGACATTATTGCTTGATCTTCATGAAGAGACTCTTGGTTGTGCAGGTACTGACATGCTGATCATTTAAAAGCAACACTTAAGTATGCTACAATTCAAGGGAATTTGATATGTTGTCATATCTTAGGAAAATATAATACATAAATATGCCTAAATATTTTTCATGAAACAGAGCTTTCTTGGTAAAATAATTTCCTTTTAGGTTTTACCAGGTACACTAGTTAGGAGAGTAACATGTTTAACATAGTCATCCTACAGTTTTACTTTCTTCTCTTTATTTTGTTTTTTAAGAATTATTTGCAACTCATGCTGACCTAGTTCTAAGGAATATGCATTAAATTTGATTAGCTGCAGGAAGGATTCAGCTTTACTGACTTTGGAACAGAGCTCTGGAAAAATAAACACCTGAATAGCACGTACTTGCAGAGCAGCAGCTTCCAAACCAGTGTAGCTGTGTCGAAACACGTGCTGTATTGTGTGCAGTTCAGCAGATTGCTTAAAATACAGGGTTTGGACCTGCTGTTAATTTTGTTAGTCTCTGTTAATAATGCTGTAAAAATCTGCCTGAATTTTTTGAGTGATATATACTGTATATCAAATGAAACTGGTTTTATAATAATATGCACTTTTTGATGATCTGGGCAATGCTTTAGAACAAAATTATCCAAAATGATCCATCAGCCTGTTTATTAGATAGTTAGACATATTTTGCTAGTTAATGTACAGGAGTTCATTGGAGTTTTTCTGGCAATGCTTGTACGTTCAAAAATGGTAAATGGAAGCTGCTGAATCCTTAAAGGTTGAAGTGCAACCTGTGACAAGTATTGTCTCTGTCCTCCCACAACTCTTTAATTATGAACACTAAGTATTGGAAAGGAGGATAAAGTTAGTTACCTATTCTGTTAACATCCCACTTCTTCCTTGTATAGGAAAAGAGAAAAGTGTAGGCAACTGAAACAAATGTTTCTTTATGTATCTTAATGGGAAATGACACTGGGGGCTTCTAAATTTGCTCCCATGCTTGAGACCTTGGCAACAGCTATAGGCTGTACTTCCACTGCTTCCAGTACTGAAAAGAAGACAAGGTAAAGAAGAAGAAAATTACTCTTAGGGAGCTGGCACATAGGTTTGTGGGGGTTTTTTTCCCCCTCCAAATTTGGGGTATTTCCAATTGCTATTCCTTTGGTTGTGCAAGTATAGTTGGAAGGTAAGGAAATGAAAAATGCAGGAGAGCAAATGACATTTTCCATGGGGATAAGGTAGTGCTTCCATGAGATTTTTGGGGAAAAATTCCAGAATTAGGTCATCAACCAACATGCAAGCAGACCCAAACCCACTGTGCTGACTGTTTCTGTATTTTTCTTATACTTCTTCAGTGTTTGAGTAGGGTGAGGAGAAATATTCAAGGATCCAAAATACTTTCTCATATTCATAAGCATTTCAAATGGTGTATGTAGATGAAGAAATAGCAATAAATTTCACCATCCACTGCATGTGTATGCTTTCTATGTAGAGATGTATCACTTGAAACCTTGCCTGATAGGCTAAGCCAGAATTCTGGGTATTAATATCCTAAAATTTTGAAGTGAGAGCAGCTCACATGGGTCTAGTTGAAAATTTTAAATCCTGTGGGGTTTTTTTTTTCCACTGCTCTCATTTATGGTTCTCAAAGAAATATTTCTGAAAACCTTAATCTTAACAATGTTATCATGAAGCAGAACCCTGATATGAAGGTAATTTGATGATATACCAGTGAATTTTGTTTCCAGGATTTCAGCACTGAAAAGCATGACATATAGTTTCCAAATCTCATTTTCATGTCTAATTAGGTATTCTGATTTTCAAAGTTCCTACACTTCTAGCATCTCCCTTCAAATCTTGGTAGGAACATCTATAAAAAATGTAGATGAACCACTCTTCTTTTTAAAAACATGGCTACCACCAAACAATTATTTAGTTAAAAAAACCCAATCAAAACCAAAACACACCCTTAATCAAAAACCTGAAAGTTGCAAATAACTGCAGTTTTGAGTCTGTGGCTAGCATTTTTTGAAGCTTAAAATACAGAAGCATGTAGCAAATAGTAATTTTGAAAGCAAAAGCTCTTGTTTCCTATCATAAGTACAAAGTTTGAGCTGAACTTTTATAAGATAGAAATATCTCAGAAATATGATGAGATGAGTATGATGAGATGCCATTGAGCTGAGAACCTAATCCTAAGTAGCTAAAATGTTAAGTGGAGCTGATATAAATATAGTAGGTAGGATTCTAATGGGTTTCTCTTCTGCGTAGCAACTAAGAGATGATGTAATCTTCTGGATGCCTCTAGCTTATCAGGAGTTTGAAGAAAGAGAAGTCAGTAAATACAAAACCAAGTGGATGTAGGGGTTTACTTTAGCTATACATGATCTACATGCAACCTGTATTGAGTAATGAGGTATAAATCTCAATGGACAAACATACAGTGGCTGCCCTTGCAGTGTTTTAATTTGGAGATTGTCAGTCTGAGGAATTTTCTGCCTCTGGAGTAGAAGAACTATAAAGTAAGGGAGACTTTCAAACTGGTAGAAAGTGTTGCAAGAGAACATAATCAAGAGACCTGAGATCTTCTATCACAAGTTTTATAATTCAACAGATACTCTTTTTGTCTGGACCTAAACAAAAGGGAAAGCTCAAAACCATTTGTTTCAAGTAATCACTTACAGAACTGTACATATCACTTCTTCAGGGATTAAGTTAGATATTCAGTTTCATAGAATTCTTTCAGTTTTGGTTTACATATGCAACATGTACATCTGTAATAACTAAATAAGTAATTTACAAGATCCCCTTAATTTCCATGAAAACTACTTTGGGAGTCAAATTTACAGGATTACTAATTCTGACAATGCCAAGTAAAATGACAGAGAAAAGAATTACTTAAGAAAGATGAGTGGCTTTAAAAAATTTTATAAATGAGCATTTGTTTTTGACCATGACTGTAAAAGCATGTCAGACCAATTGTGTATCTAAGACAGTTTCCTGACTCTGAGAATGGCCAATAATACGTGCTTGGAAAAGAACTGCAAAAGTAAGCCAAGAACATAGCAGGTTTTTTCTTGTCAAATTATTTATAGATTTTTTCCATAAATTTTTTCTGCTTTTTTTTGAAATGCAACCATTATGTTCTCACTTAAAGAGAACATGGGGCTGAGGAACAGAGGAAGCTTTGGGATGCTGGCATCAAGGACTAGGAAGAGACTTGTAGGGGTTCTGAAGGTCTGCTGGAAGAGCATGAGGGAGTGTGTGAAGCTCAGAAGTGATGGAGAAACTGTCCAGTGGGTCTTGGTGGATGGCCAGAGATTGCTGGTGAGGTGGGATTCTTGGTGAGGAAGGTAAGCTGCCAGTGCTCAGAGGATCTTCAAAGACTGAGAAATGGTTTCCTTGTCTTGCTCTCGGGTCGCCTGGTCCTCTCCAGTCCCCTTCATAAAAAACCGCTATACCTGCACTTGGATAACCATAGGGGAATGCTCGTGTCTGCCAGCAGCAGCCCTTGTGTCTCCTGGGTGACTGCTGAGGGAGGGAGCAGCTTTCCAGATGAAGGTTTCCATAAGGCTTTGTCAGACTGAAATATTATATTTTAGGACTTAAACATTTTCTTAAAGGACTTTTAAAACTGTATTACAAAAGCTGCAGAGAAGACTACCACACCCTGAATGGGGCCCTGAGGCCTTACACTGCTTGCTGATGAAGATAAGATAAAGTAACAACTCAGAGCTGGGGACATTCACTGAGCACAGGAACACTTCCAAGGTGGAGACCACAGCCCCAGGGCTATCAGCTGCCAGGCTTGAACAGACCCTCGAACCAAAGGGCAGCAGGAGGAGAGGCTTTGGGTATCTTGAAAAAGCCTCTGGTCAGAGGTGCAGTGACTGCCCATCCTCCACTGTGCAGAGGAGCCCAGTTGAGGAGAACTCATCAGGGGTGGGAGGAAGCTTATCCACAGCAGAAGGGGTGACATGGCCCATCACAGGGGCCCCCCAAAGGGGTCCCCAGACCCTGCACCAGAGATGATGCAACAGACCCTCAGTGTTACAAGGGACAGTGTGTCAAGCCAGCCCCTGCAAGAGAGACACCTGGCCCAAAGTGTATATTAATCCACAGGATTCTGCACTCTTTGGCGTGTGGTGTGGCAGCGTGGCATGGCATGTGGCAGCACGTAGCGGTGTGTCCATGGCAGCGGGGGACCCTCACCACCAGCAGACCGGATGGAGGGGAGCAACAAGACGTCGTTGGGACCCTCGGATGGGTGATCTGCTTCCACCTAACCCCTGTCACCTCTCCCTGTTCCCCCACCCCCCACACACATTTCTTTTTGTATTTCTTTCTTTCCTTTCTCTTTCCTTTTCTTTGCCTCTCTACTATTAAATAAAATACATCCATTTTTGGGCAACAATATTTAATCTTGTTTGGTTTTAATCTCGTTTCTGGGAATATTTAGAACCTTCTAAATTCTTTCTGGTTTATGCTCAGAGATTTAGCTTGCTTTGCTTTTCTGGGTCTAAACTGGATCGTAACAGGCTTCTATAAGGAACCCAGGCAGATGTTTTCCTGATGTTGCCAGGAGGGGCTGGGGTAGCGGCTCTTGCTACCGTGGGATGCTGCTACCCAAAACAGTAGTTAGGTCTGACTACAACTTTCTAATGCTGATCCAGAGACTGCTGAAGGACAGAGGCCAGTTGTGCTGTACATGGCACTTAACAGCTAATCCCTGTTTCCTTGGTACAGGTGAACAGCTGGTCATCTGTGTTTGGCTTACTTTTACTCAGTGTGCCATACATTTTCTCTGGGAACATAGATATTTTTAGTTGATCTGATCTTAATTAGCAAGCAGTAGTAGCAGAGTAAAAGTTATTACCTTGACAAATCTTTATTTGCAACAGGCTAAGAAAAAAACCAGAATTCTAAACTGCTGCAAATTTTGGTCATAAGCATATTGTCCAGAATAAGGCAGAAGTGAAAGGTGATTAAAATATTTTTCCACACATATATGTATTTTTTAATATATTTTTCTGTGGCATTAGTCAGTGCATAATACAACTTAATAAGAGACCCACTAGACAGTGATAGATTTTAAACAAAGTGTATGACCTTTGTGACAACTAAACAGCTGAGTAAGCAGTAAAAATGTTGGGATATAGTGGCAGAATGGGTTAAGTACGTAAGGGTCTCCATTTGTTGCAATTATTTATCTGAGACAAAAGTGGAAATGAGGATAAAAGTATCCTATCTGCCAAATTCCATGGCAGGCACAGTCTGTGATGCTCACAAAAGATAACAAGAACTGGTTTTTGCAATATAGATCTCGCATGACCAATGCCCACACAGTTCCTGTGCTGTTACACTGCATTAGAAAGCTGTGAAAGCAGGTATCACTAACAAAAATCATGTATGGATTAGAAGAAAATCACAAATATTTCAGCCTAATCTTTGCTTATATTGTAGTGGTAGCCAGTGGATGTACTTGCGTAATACACCAATTTACAGGTACAGTAGCAACATGTTGGAGCTCTAGCAGAGACCATGCAAAAGCAAGGAAGTTTACTAACACAATATTTCCAAAACACATGAGAAATACTGAATGTGGGTGAAAATCAGTTCTCTTTGTCCTGTTAGTTTCTCTGTACGGACTGAGGTGACCAATCTGAGGCATCATTAAGTCCTGCTCACCCATTTATTTGGCATTATCTAACTTGCATGTTCCACTGGTTACTTAATGGTCTATAAAATGATGACATTGACATTTTCTAAAGATATTACAGTATGTAGTTTTTACTTCTACAATACCAGTTTATTATCAATGTTTACAGCTTCTGAGTTGCTGCAGTTCCATTCTGTTACTCTCTGTAAGAGCTGCACAGGTATATAATACAATCTGTAACTAGGGAAGTCTTATTTAGCTTAGGCTTATGAATGTTGTACTCCACTTTTGCTTTCTTCCTGTTAAATATTTATACTTTGAGCTGATTCTGGTTCATTAAGCCTTGCTAGCCCACATGCTGCTGTAATGTCCACCCATGTATGAATTCTTCAGGAGCTGGGCGGGCAGATGGTGTTAGTGGTGCAACCGCAACTGGTTTTGTAGAAGTGGGGGATTCACCTTTGCAGGAGTCCTCTACGGGCCAGATATGGTCAGCTGACTGCGCCATATGAGAAAATGAACTAAACTGAAGACAGCTGGTAAGTAATGCTCTTGTTTCTTGGTTTGGAATATTGATTATAACTGCTTAGTAGCAATAGTAATGACTAATTAATGGGGCTGGAGAATGAAGATGGGAAAGGAAACAACAAGGATTTTACAAGGAGTCATATATATAATTTGTAACATTGAAGAGCAATATGTTTTCCTTTGTGTATATGTGGTTGGAGGGGAGGGGCAAACAAAATCCATCAAAAAGGTAGCTCCCAAATACTTTTTCTCTTTGGAAAGTCTAGAAAGAAGTATTCCTATATCTGTAGAATTCTGTGACAGAGTATGTTTGAAATGCATCATCTACCCCAAGATAACTAAAAATATGATGCAACTATATTTTGTGCTCATTGTTTTGACTTTGCAAGAAACTTTTATGGCCTGTGCAAGAAGTGGGAGCTTATACCATTAAACATCTGACCTAAATATCATTGAAGTTAAACTCCCTCTTCTTCTGGTCTTGTCATCAGTAACCAGAGAAGACCTTGTGGTCAGGTCCTTGTATCCCTTGAATGGATCCAGATCTATTACATACTTCTCAACATTTTCTTTAATTTTCAGTGAATTCTGTTTCCTGACACTGACCTTCATTTGCTCTGTTTGTTCAAAACCTAATTTAGTCTGTTTAAGTAGTAACAGTTGAGGCTGTGGGCAATTTCAGGGGATTAATGACTGATTGAGAGGGTTGATGGCCTGAGGCAATGACTCAGGGCTATTAACTTCATCTACAGAAAATGTATCAGGAAATGTTTTAGACTGAAGCTGTTGGTTGGCAGTCTGCAGCTCTGCCTGAGTTGCGGGAGGGTCACTCTATGGCAAAAACAATTGCCTATAAAGTCTGAATGGGTTTATTAAAAGATACTATTACAATTTTGTTTTATAGCAGCTCTAAGAGGCCTGAACTAAAATGGAAATAAGGCAGGAAAATGGAAGGGCTTGTTCTGCAGTGTGCTGTGTAAAAACAAGATAATGTTTCTTTCAAGAAGCTTTTATTACCTTTTTGAAAAAATAAGAATGTACTGCAGAACTTCATAAAGCAGGTGATTCCAGTTTCTCTTATAGTTTTAAATATACTGCTATTCAAAAGTATTCCAAAATGGATCTCTAAATCAGAATTGTCTTACAGAAGTGTTTGATATCCATGACCTTTTTAAATTGTGTTTCCAATTTCTGAAATATTAGTAGAGAGATATTCAAATGCATGAGAATTAGACACATTGATTATGTGTGTATGTAGATCTAATCAATGTATGTGTTGTAGGTACTGAATTTTTTCCTGAAAAACTGCTTGAAGTAAGGTTGTGTCCTTAATCCAGTTTACAGATGGTAGTCAGATTGTTTGAATGACCTGCCAGAGGTGAAAGAAGTTACCTGCAGAGCATGCAGAATACTCACCCTTGGAGCTTTCCAAATCTTGGCTGGATAAGTCCCTGAGCAACCTGCTCTAACTTCAGAAGTGGCTCTGCTTTGAACAGAGGCTTGTGCGAGATGATTTCCAAAAGTATATTCCAACTTGCATTGTTCCATGATTCTTTGCTTCTATGTATATGTGACAAAGCTAGGAGTGGATATTTAATCCTGTTGGTCCAACAGGATTTTTAACAAAACACTATATAAATATCATAATAATCCTCCTTAAATCTCTGACTTCCAGTGGGATATGGGCTTCTAGTTTTTAGCACATTTTGAAATCCTTCCCTTAGGTGCTTTGCTTTTTTTATAAGCTAAGGAGATGCAAGCAAAACTAAAGTTAGTGGTTATGCTAAGGTTTTTGCTTTTGCTGGTTTTCAGAGTCAAAATTTGTCTTCACTGCAGATTCTCTTTTGGGACAAATTGCTGTATTTGATCGTTGGTCATGGGAAAAAAAAATTAAATGACTTTTTTCCAAGTAAATGTTCAAAAGTGCATTTGGAAATCTTTGTGTGTGCAAGCAGTGAGTTTGCAGTGCAGCACAGCTCCTCACAAGAGTGCCATTTCAGTGGTGCTGCCATAAGCTGGCCTCTTTGTGTAGAGCATGAACCATTTGCACTCAAGCTCCACAGAGGTGCTTTTCTATTTTTACACTTCATTTTGTCATTTCCCTCATGTAATACCTTTAATATGCTAGGTTTTCTCTGCCTTTTACTTTTGATCTGGGATAGGTGTTACAGCTAAGAAAAATTTTCAAAAAGTGGGCACAAGGATTTGATTAAAACTTGGATTGAACCTGTGTACATTTTGATTTGATTTTCATTTTTTGGTCTTCACTTTTTAACTATATTTTAAAAGGGACACAGATGTTAACAATAGGTATCTCATATGAAAGAGTCGTAAATATCTATACCAAGGAATTTTATGCCTAGGTTTTTAACTAGTATTGCTTCCAAAAACTTGGGTGAATACAGGTCATTAACCTGTTTGCTGCTTGTCCAAATCAAAGCCTCAGCTGACAGCTTTTGCCAGGTGTTCAAGAAATATAAAAGTGACAGTTACTATGCATCTTTCCTCCCATACTAATGCACACTTAAACAAATGGAGAAATGTATTACATTAGAAAAGAATATTTCTACTCTTTGAACTTGAAGCTTTTCTGAAATTTCTTCCTTTCAGACTTTGAAATGCATCATCAACATTTTTTGTGTCATTTTTCTTTACCTTATTGAATAAGAAAACACAATATATTGAACATCAAGCTATGGAAATATTTCTCTCCTGACAGCTCAAACTTAATTGAAAGAATTATGGATGTTTTTTCCCATATTATTTTGAGAGTCTTAAAACTCTCAAATCATAATGATATATATGAACAGCAAACAACAGAGAGCTGGTCCACATACCATCCAGTTATTTTTAGAACTAAATCACTGCATTGAGTTAAAAAAGTTGATACAAAAATCTCTGACAAGTGATACAAAGTTGGTGGATTAATCTTCATTTTTGAACCAAAATGCTTCGAGGGGCCTATTAGAATAGGGAAGCTCTTACTAGTTTTTAAGTGTATCTTCAATATTTAGCAACTTAGCCTGATCCTGGATGACTGTGCAATGGAGGATGAGGGGAATTCAGTGATTGTGGTCTCTTTTATTCTGTTGTTGGCTTCAGCTGTAGTAATGTCTGTCACACCAATCTGTAAGATATATTTCTATATGGGATCTATTGAACAGCTGATAAATTACATATATTTGTAGATTAGAACACTATTTTGTGTCATCTCTCCAAACACCATCTGCATGTATTTTACTGTCATTGTGGAAGACAAAGAAAGCCAATAATATTTAACTAAATTTTACCACAGTCAACAAATGGAGATTTTACCGTACCACTGCCTTTGTGTCTGATACACCTGATGATTCTGCTTTCCATTCTGACATTTTTCTCCTAAATCTTCTGGAGCCATACTTTGTTTTCTTGTCAACTTGGTAACTTCAGGCTTAATTCTACGGGTCCTTCTGTGAGCACACCAGGTCTGGAAGCCTTGGCCCTGCTGGGGTGTGGCATGTTATCTGTTTTTTGCAGAGATCATGCTTGGTTTCATTTTGCAGATGTTGAATGAAGGTGTATCTATTTTTCTTGAGAGACATTGTTTTCTAGTTTCACTGCTTCTCTGACTACTCTCATGAGAATCTCAGCCTATATTATCATTGTATCTGCATAACAGCACATAACTTAACGAGTTTTGACTGTATTGCTTGAAGAGTAAGTTTCTTTTTCTGGTTTCATTTATGCCAGGTGATGGCAGTAAAGGACCTTTGCTCTTTCAGCATTTGCTATGAAGTAGAGAAAACATTCAGACTCCTAGCCTGCCTCTAAGGGAAAGGACTCACTTCTGTTCGTTCCTTGCAGCTTGTTATGACATCCATCATGAGATGGAAAAAGCAGCATGGTTTGGGTTGTAGGCTGCTTGGGTTTTTTCACCTTCTTAATAAATAATAAATGCTAGATCTGTTTTTCTCTTTCCTTTCTCTGTATTGGCCTTCTCATACTGTGTATTCTGGTATAACCTTTCAATGTATTCCATACAGTGCAAGCTGTAGTGTTTGGTTTTGGTCTGAAGATACTTAACACTGCCCCTAGAAGTGTAGCATAGATTGCATGTTAAGGGACAGAGAGTGTCCCAATAAAGCTGTTTATCTGGGATTTGTCACTCAGGCAGATGGTAACATAGCGATGTTGTGTCAAAAACATTTTCAAAATGAAAAGCCTTGCAGTGAGTCTGGAGTGTACCTGCTGGAAATGGAACAAGACAGCCATTCACGACTAATGTTTTATTGATGGTCTAAAGGAAAGGGAAGAAAAGGCAAGACCAGAAAACAGCTTGGCCTTGAAACTTCCTTTCTTAAACTTATATTTAATGAGCATAGGACAGGGTAGAAAAGTGACTAGCTTACCACTTCTCAAACCAGCCACAGCAATGACTATTAATAGAGAGTGTGCTTCACCTATGGTTTTGATTAGTGCTTGTTACAGTGGGGATTCTGTAACACGATGTATCAAACGAGGAGGCCCATGGGAAAGAAATATATATGGACTGATTCTTGGTAGATGTTTCAGAGATGTTTATTTCTCCAGCCGCATGGCCGGGGCTCTGCCGAGAAACTCTTACAATCATGGGACCTGAGGGTCCTTGCCCACGCAGGGGAACACAAACCAACCAATGGGAACGAGGCTGACCAGGGGCAGGGAAACCCCGTGTCTGTGCCCCAGGGCCCTCTCCCAGGACCACATGGTAGGGGGAAAGGGACCCAACAAGTGCTCTCATGCCATTAGTGGGGGGGAGTGAGCTAAATGTTTTCCTTGTGGCAAAACCCCATCTCGAACTGGATGTAGCTTAAGACCATCAGTGCTGTAGTGAAAACAGTCTCATGTTTTAATTCAGATGGAAAATGAATTGTAGGAATTCATCTAATGCACTCTGGTCACAACTGAGTCAGGCTACTTTTGTTCACATTTTTCTTCTGAAGAGACACTTCACGAAGTTGCCATGCAGCCACCAGACACTATGCACTAGTCCATTAAGTTCTCTCCTTTTTCATATTCGGCTGATGTTATTATTTATGTTTATAGTAGAAGGTCATATGGGAAGCTGCTATCTTCTATGCATGTGTTTGGTTGTGTTAGATCTCATTCAGCTAATACTACTTCAGTTTTTCAGGTTGTCTTTTTTTTTATTTTTCCCCAGGATAATCCTGCTTTCCTTTGTATCCTTGTCAACTCTATGCCACTGGTCAACCTCTTTAGTACATTCTACTCCTCCAGCCAAGGCCATGAGAAGAAATATTAAATAACACTGTTCCCTAAACCAACCTACAAGGAACTCCAGTAGCAACATTTTCTAGGCTGCAAATTTGCATTTTGGCCTGGCTGATTGATGTGACTGATGTAGCAACCTTGACCTTGTGCAGTGAATAGGCTTAATATGTATGTCACAGAACTTCAAAAAAAATACTGAAAAAAAATCAAAATCTGTTCTTTAACAAGAGATTTATTACTGTCAGAGAGCAGCAGGGGCTGTCTGCTCTCTAGGGGATGGGAAACTGAGTGTGATAATGTGGCCAGCCAAGGACCTGGATGAAGCAAGCAGGGTAGACCAGAACTCACAGAGAAGCTTAAGCAACAGTTGAGACTTCCTGCTGGGTTTGTGGTGACAAGGCAGACACGAGGTCAGGCTGGGAAGTCAGTCCACAGGTCAGGGTCAGGACCCGTGGGTTGTATGGGGAGCTGGGAGCTGGTACTCTTCTACGACTGCCACCCAGGGCTGTGATGAAGTGGACTCTGGGGCCTGTAATGTGGGAGCCAACCCCAGAAAAAAAATTGGCCGGGGCCATTAGGATGTCTAAGTGTCAGGTCTCTGGTGTACATTTAGTTGTTGAGGTTGGACTTGATGATCCTGAAGATGTTTTCCAGCCTTACTGATTCTATGATTTCATGATTCTAGTTGAAGGTATGAAAAGAAACATATTTGCATAATGTGAGTTTGTCTGTCTGTGGAAAAGTTTCCTGGATCAAATAGATATAGATGAGGAGAGTGTTTGGGGCTATAACTCTATATGGCACAAAATAATTCTTCCTGGTGCAGTCTTTTAATCCCTGTATGTTTCCAGAATGAGGAAAGGGAGAAATAAGGAATTACAAACTGATTTCTTGTTCTGTATTTATTAAAGGTTGTTCTGTATTTATTATTATTAAAGGTTGAAGGGATCTGTTTACATCTGTTTTTTAATTTGCAGTGTAAGATTTCCTCAGTAGGTAAATGCCCAGGCCGTGCGTATATACACTTACACAAATAAGTTAGGCATGCTCAGAAATGTTTCTGAGCACTGAAACCAACTGATTGACATGAAGTAGCCTGCACAGCTACTTTTAAACTTTCTTAGCCTTAGAAACGGGAGGCTACCAACCACCAGAAAACTGCACATTTTATAATGGTCTCCATCCTGTGCTAGTGTCTGAACTGGGTCCAGGCCAGGAATAATTTTGAAGATTTCTGGTTAATGCCAGAACTGCCTTTAACAGTTTAGAAGATGAGTGGTTTGGTCTGCTTTATTTTGCAGGCAAATGCAGGCATTTAATACCTTTCCGTTTTTGAAGGTCATGGACAAGACAGTTACATGTAAACAGAGGAAGCAATTCAGTTAGGCAGGAAACTCATGAGGGCTTGGAATGTCAGCTAAATACTTGGGAAAATATTCACTTTCTTCTGGAAAACTGGAAGTTTTCAAAGTGTATTGTTCTGATATAGGCACAATGATAAAAGGTGAGGTGAAAAGGGTGAAAAGTTTGCTGTACTGCTGAAATGGCAATTTCATCTACAGACAGACTCTTCTCCAGTTTGTTGTTACAAAAATTCCCATTAAATAACTGCTTAATTAATATGTTTTTGCTTTTTCATTGTTGATTAAAGCCTCCTGATGTTGAAGAACTGTGTATAGAATTGTACAGATTATGGGTTTGGCAGAGTGGTGTAGATCTTCAATTACAGATATTAACATAAAACTGATGATCATTTTCTATTCAACCTATAATAATATAGGAAGACAAGTCAAATGCTGTACTTTGAAGTTGTTTGCTTTGAGGTCAGTGAGATGCAAGATCTTCAGCTCAGGAAGCTGGAAGTTAATTATTTTGGATTAATAGAAGAAGCTGGAAAACAGGCTATCATAAAAGTTCAAGCTTGAATATTTTTATAGTGCCAGGTGACCTGACACTTTTTACTGGAAGGATGATTGCCCAGTCAAAAGAAACTGAAAATGATTAATATGTATAGATTTCCACAAAGCATTTGACATTGTGACACATGGGAAAGCAGTAGGTAGATTAAGATGGGGATGGAGATAAAACATGGAAGTTATGTATGGAACAGATTAAGCAGCAAGTATTATACTTACTGGGAAATTATTAAAATAAAAGGAGCTTTCAAGTCAGGTTCCTCTGAGCTTGGGGTTGGGACAGATAATATTTAATAATTTCATAAGTGATTTAATGATTTCATAAAGCACAAAAAGTACACTTTTAAAATGTGCTGTTCAATATACCCTGGCAATATGCTGACAGATCCTCAAGAAAGTGTGGAGAGCAGGAGGAAAAGAAGCTGGACAGCACTGTGAACAAAAGGAACTATAGGGTGATGTAATTAAACAGTAAATCTAATAGTACAAAGGACAAGGCAAACACTTAAGGACTAACAGTAAGGATTGGTAGTAAGACTCTCAGTTCTTACGTTCATGAGAGATGGAGTCTGACTGCAATGAGTAAAAAAGAAGCGTTAATGGTGTTATGTAAAAATAAAATTTGTCTCAATGGGAAAGTTAAAAAAGCTTTCCAGCTTGGCAAAATAAAGACTGAGAAGTATGATGATAGTCACTGAATTTTTTAGAATGGTAAACATCATGGGTAGTGAAGATAATTTTTGGGTAATGAACAGTGTTGACATTGGAAGAAATAAGTACAAAAGGTGCATAAATCTATTTAGACAAAATATAGCTAATCTTAGTAGCAAGAGTAGTAGGTTTTCTGATATACTGACTAACATTTTGGCCTCCAAGGATTTTACAATATGGTTTTCTTAACTTGTTTGAAAATAAACCAGTATACCATAAAGGCGAAAAGAATATGGTGGTCTCAAAATTAAAGATACAGTCCCATTTATACGCAATGTCACAGAAGTATTTGGGAGTAAGCAAAACATTTGAATAGTTGCTTTCCCTTTTTTTGTTAAGTATTACTGAATAATTAAGTTACATACAACTACTCTGCAAAAGATGACCTTTCCTTAGCATTTGTTCCATTTATTTTTTTCAGAACTACTGCGTAGGTAGAAATGCCAGCCACTGTTGTAGTCCAAAATTTGTCTGTGGGCAGAAATGAGACACACTTCACATAAACCCAGGAATTTATTGCTAACGTAATTGAAATCTTAATACTCTAATCCAAGAACCATTACTGGTACAAATGCAATTATTACATAAAGAGAAACAATACATGTATGCAGAAAAGTTTATTAATAATAATGAAAAAAAGAGTTAAAATTCACAAGCTCCTAAGCTCCCTGACACTTCTGGGACAAAAGTCCAGTGGTTTCATTCTGGTGTTGGTGAGGGTGCTACAAGGATTCCTCAGCCTTTGCTGGGAATAACATATTTATGTTGATGCTTTCATCTCTGTGGCTCCAGGATCTGTGTGAGACTGTTTGTGTATGTTTGCTAACACACTTTGATGCTTCTGCTTCTTCTTCATCAGCCGTCAATCTTCATTGTTCTGCAGCTACACATTCAGATTTTGCCCTTTTTACATGTGTTGGATACTAATTATTTTTTCTCCTATAACCCATTTTGTTCAATTGCAGGTCCACTTTTCTTTTAGTGACTGGTGAGTTTATAGCTGCAGGGTTTTCAGTTTCCAGACCTGTGTCCTGTCTTTTACTTTCTCATGCCTGTACTCCTCTCTGCTCCACCACATTTCTTCACTTCTCAAACCTCTGCTGTCGCACCAGGTCTGTATTTTTCTGTATTATCATGTAATCCATAAATGTCTCATTCTAGATGGAATAATTCCATATTATTTCTACCTGTATAAAACTATGATTGTACAATAGAAGATAACACAGGTAAAAAATTAGCCCTAGAACCTGATCATTTAGGAAAAATTGCTCTTAGTGCTTATAAAGTAAAAAGAGGTTGCAAGCAGGTCAAGAACAGGTTAAATAGATAAAGCTGGACAAGGCTCAGTCCTGAGACCTTGCAAATTCAGTACACGACATACAGTCCATTGTTACAGAGCACCACAGTTACCCCATCTTTATCCTGAACATGGCAGTTCATGTTGTAACACGGTCTTTACACAGTTATTATCTGAGGAACCAGGGCGTGGGGGAGGCAGGCGTGGAATTTTTTTTTGCTGCAGAGAAGCCGTATGTTAACTTTCCATCACTTTTGTCACTTGAACTGTATAATCCCTAAGCACTGTGGACACCTTTATGAGGCCTATTTTGTTTCAGTCTGTCCTTACTATCCTACTGAGATTGTTTCAACCTGTCAAACTCGGTAGCATACTTCGGCAACATTCTTTTATTGCATGTATTCTGAATTTGACTCATATTCCGTGGGGAATGGAGTGCAACTGCCAACAGCCATTTTATTTGTCACCTTTAACAACCATCAGGAAAATGGAACTATGTCTGTATATGATGAGTTAGAAGGTACTTAGTCACCCTTAAGCTACTCATTGCTAAGTCCACCTAGACTAAAATTTTGCGGTTCCTCTAAATGATAGTGACATTTAATGCAATAACTCAGAATGTATTAACTGACTAAATGTGTGCCATTATTTTTCTGTGTTAATTTGTCTTTAGACAAGGAAAAATCAAAACCAAGGTGAAACATCATATTATAGATGCAGTAGAACATGTTTGGAAACCTTTCAGAGCTTCATGATCCATTTTCATTTCCCAGTATCTTGCTAGTGATTCTGAATATTCTTGGCAAAAAATGTGTAATAGAGATGCAGTAGCCTGAGCAGTAGATATGTACAATGGTACACTGAAATTGCTGTGTCTGGCAAGTTCATCTCTGCAGTATGGCAAATTCCCTCAGAAATTTAGGATAACCCTCACCAGAATGCTAGTGGTCAGATTACTATAACCTGAACAATTACAGACTATCATACTACTTTATCTTCCTAATCACCAAGATTTTTTAATTGACTGTGTCAGATATTCAAAGAATGAAATTTCTGCATTCTGTGAGTGGTTTACAGAACCTTTTTATTAAATGCTTAGTTAAAAATTTCTTCTCTTCTGTGTCAAACTCTAAAGAAGGGAAATGCTAACAATATGGTAGGGAACTTTTTGGGAGTGTAATATTTTCTTTAAGATAGTTAATTTTTCTGTGTGAGGAGTCACTGTATTTTGATCCAATTGATTGATATGCAACCCTTGTTTCAGCTGTGTATATATTAAATTAAAAAGAAATGAAAATGAAAAAGGCTTAAGCCATCTTTCCTAAATGGAGACACTGTTTTGGAGATCTGATTCCCAATAACTCTTATAAATTTCTATTAAAAGTCACAGAGTATGATTTAGTGGCTAATTTCTGTACCCACAGTCAGTTGGGTAGCAGCACATAAATCTTCCTGCTTTTTGGGTCTTCACTGATCTTACTGTACTGTAATAACAACAGGGCTGGTAAGTACGTACAAACTAGACAAAGCAGAGCCAACAATGAGCAGAAGAAGCATCATACCAGAAATACCAGCATCTGAGGAGTAGAAGATACCTTTCTAGTGTTAATAAGTTTAGAGGGTATGTTGAATAAATGAAATTAAGTAAGATGAAGGGAGAAGGGTTAACAGAAGCAATGAAGCTTTGAAAAAAGAAAATTGAAGTGAGAAATGCCAGGCTACAGATGTGACCATCTCCACAAAGAAATTTCTTTGATTATCTGAATGTCTGGGGTTTTAATGTTTCTCTGTTTGGTTTCTCTGTACAGCCTTCCCCCAAAATTACCTGTTTGGGTCAGAGGAAAACACTTACAGTGATAGGAAGTAACAGAAAATTAAGCTCTTGAGATCTACAGTTTTGCAGAGACAGGTTGAATGAAGACTCTTACAAAGGTTTTGCCTCAAGGCACCTCAACATAAGGCCTGTTTTTCATAGGATTGCAAAACTTGTACAGCTCTTCCTCTTAGATTTTGGGCTGTGATCTAAACTCTGAATTTAACTACACAAATACATCAGCTGCAACTTTCCATTCTTATCTACCCAGGAACAGCTCTGCTAAATTGCTTCTATGCCCTTTGTGATGGTCTTTTATCATCACACTGTTTTGTTTCATAATCAATTTATTGTGGTTTTTGTTTTTTTTTTCCTTCTACTATCAGCCTTTGGAAAGAAGAAAATCACCTTTTGTTATGTTAAACTCTCTCAAAGCAGTAGTAGAGGGAGACATATGCTTAGTGGATAGTGAAATCTGTGTATCCTAGCAAGATATGGAATGACAGTGCCTCCCTTTCTGTTCTTCAAACAGTTTTTAAAAGCCCAATTCCATATTTCCACCAGCATGTCAAAGAGTGGGCAGCAGCTGGTGTCTCAGAGGAATTCACATAAATATATGATGTCACAGGTTTTGTTCAGAGTGGAACACTTTCTCTGGAAGAAGAGACTGCCATCACTGAGCAACCATTGTTGACAAGAAAGCCTGGTGAGTTAGTACTTCTAGGTCAACTGAACTCTTCAGCAGGAAATCTTTTCTAACCTTCACTACTAAGTCCTTGTAACCAAACAAGGTGAGACCTGAGAATAGAAGGAGGCCAGCCTGGGAAATGAGAAACAAGAAAGAAATTCAGCTTGTGATGTGATGATATATGTGCAGCAGAAATGACAGTTATAGTGAAGGATTTGTTGAAAGTTTATCTTTTGCTAGCAGAGTGTTTGAGAGATAGGGTAGCTTGACATCTGAGGTGGTGATGAAGAGCAAGAGTACACTTTGTGTTTTTAAGAGCAGGTCTAACTAAAACTGCAAACAGTGTGAATTGCTGGGGGGCTGAAATGCTTAGGCCTACCGTAAATGTGAAAGCAGTGTTGTGTTATTTTTAGACAGTATGAAAGACGTCCATATCAAAAATGTGCTCACACTGGTCATTTCATATTAGTTTAGGATAATAGTAATTTGTGACTTATGAGAATTTCAGTGTCTTGAGTGGAATCTTTTATTCAAATGTAGATCTTGGCTGAATTAATAGCTTCTGGGACCTATCTGTACATAGCCATGTTCACAGTCTTATTTTAGGATATGAAAATTAAAACCTAGCTGAGTGTGTCAGTGTCTGCCTGTCACCCAGTATTTACTCACAAACTCTGTTTAGCTGCCTCTTCTTAGCTCTCTTTGCAGCTGATGCCATACAAGAATGATGACGTTTCAGCTGTTCTAGTGAGGAATGAGCCCCTTACATTTGAGCTTCTACTAGAAGGCTGCATCTTAACTTGATTCAAAGTGGAAACTGAAGCTGCTTTTTATTTCTTGACTCTTTTTTCCCCCGCATGATAAGACCTGCTGACATATCATCAAAATATGGCAGGAAGACTTAAATAAGCAAGCAAAAAAAAAAACAGCAGGAAAAACTGCAAAATAAAATAATGTAAAAGACCATTCCATATCAAGGAAGGGTAAATGAATTTGTGAATAGAAGGCAAACATTGCCCAGTGGAAAAAAACCTGCTGAAATCAGGTATTCTTAAAAAACAGGACACAGAATAAATCATCTGTCTTAAATTTCTGGCAGGAGAAATATTGTAAGGCATCTTTGGGAGGAGGCTTTTGCTATAAAAAAAAGGCAACTTTGGATGAAATATTAATGAAATTACACAACAGAAAAGGAATAGGGTAAAAAAAAGAGTAGTCACTCTTCTCTAGTTTTTTACTTGGAATGATCTTGGCATTAAGAAAAAGCAACCAAAAAGGAGTATAAAATAGTCTCTTATTTCCAAATTCACAGGTAAAACAGAAAGACTACCTAACTAAAAGTTCTTAAAAATAAGAAAATTACCTCATGTTATGCACTGTCTACTATTTTCTTACATATAGCTATGTAAAATAAATGTATGTGTAATTTATCCAAGAAAACATTGTATATAGTATGAGAAAATTTAATACTGACACTATATACAACATTATAATCAATTTAGAATACAAATTCTTGACCTAAATAAGTAGAAAGACTGCAGTACAAGGTTTTATGTGTGACATAAATGTGCTAGAAAATCATTACCATTATTCTGGATGTCAGTGGTACTTTTTAGTGGTATTTTTCTCCATGTTATACAATTTTTTGTGGTACTTTCAAAGTTATTTGAAATAAATTATTCTTGCAAGAAGAAGTTTCATAAATATCACATGATCAATATTTACTCAAGAATAGGTTTGCAAATTATTTTTCTGTTATATTTACTTTTGTGCACCTACATTGCACGTGGTCATTATTAAAAGAAGTGATTAAAAGAGCTCAGTATTTGAAAAGAATCTCCAGGCAGTAGGATTTGTGATTCTATATGTTTTCATTATATTGCTTGCTATTGCCTAAGTGATAGACAGGGAGGATTAACTGAACAGTTTGCACAAAAATCCACCTCTACAGAAGCATCATTAAGGTCTTCCCGGGGGAGGTCAAGTATTATTTTCAGGAACACTGAAACACTGAGGAAAGGAGGGCTAATAAAACTAAGTGGAATAAGGGGTACAAACTATGGTCACATCTTGCATGGTCATCCAAGTTGCAGTTACATGCTGTGAAACAGACAGTAGAATCATAAAATAATATATTGGCTTTTTTCTTCTCTTCATCTTTTTAGTACTTGGAGTTCTTAGCAAAATATTTCCATAAACGTTTCCAGATTTTCAACTGTCTGAGGAGAGTTTGTATGAATACTTTAAACTGAACTAGCTTAGATGAACTACATAAATCACATCATATATTTTAGTTCCTGTGAGAGAGATGAGTGTGATCCTTCCATCTTTGACTCTTTTGCCAGCGTGCATACCTGTTGTGCATATGTGGTCACATTTCAGTTTTGAAAAAAGTCTGCAATACATCATGTTTGCAGATCATTTCAAATGTGTGTATCTATAGGAGAAAAGGAAAAACAGTGGAGTGCTGAACAGTTATGCAAATAAAATAACTATATTATTTACCCTCATGCTTATTTCTTCTACCATGTTGATTTCTCAGCTCACAAAATTGAATCACTTCCATGCAAACTAGAGGTATGATTTGGGTTTGAACTCCTTGGAGCAGCTGTCCTTTTCTCCAGGTTAAATGAGGGAACAGTTCAAAGCCCTGCTGTTTAATAATTGGTAAATCAATGGAGGCTTCAGTCAGTAACACGAACCTGTGGACCTCAAATGAGCAGAGGAAAGGGTATGGCATGTGACTAAACAATTTTTGAGATGGTGTGCTGGTTTTGGCTGGGGTAGAGTTAATTTTCTTCCCAGTGGCTGGTATGGGGCTGTGTTTTGGATTTGTGTTGAACACAGGGTTGATAATGTAGAGATGTTTCTGTTACTGCTGAGCAGGGCTAACACAGAGCCAAGGCCTTTTCTCCCTTTCATACTGCCATGCTGAGGAGACAGGTGGGGGCTCCTGGGAGGTTGGGAGGGGACACAGCCAGAACGGGTGACCCAAACTGACCAAAGGGATATTCCAGCCCAAATGACATCATGCTCAGTACATAAATTGGGGGAAGGAGGAAGAGGGGAATGTTTGGAGTGATGGTCATCTTTCCAAATCACTGTTACCCATGATGGGGCCCTGCTCTCCTGGATATGGCTCCACACCTGCCTGCCCATGGGAAGCAGTGAATTCATTCCTTGTTTTGCTTTGCTTGTGTGCACACCTTTTACTTTCCTTATTAAACTGGCTAAATATCAGCCCACAGTTTTACTACCTGTTACATTTGGTTGCTGGCTGGGGTTAAACCACTACAGATGGTGGAGAAATGGAAAAGAGCTCTGAACAGTTAGCAGTGGGTAGAGCTGTATATATGTAAGAGTGCCCTGGAGAAGCTGGAGCTGTAAGCTGGGTTCTGGCTAGAGGCAACACACAAGAATGTGGTTCACAGGAGCTCCAAGTGAGCACCAGCTTTGGGTGTGGCCCAGACAACCTATGTTTGGCAAATTAAATGGCTGAAGGGGGGTCAGTGTTGTGATTTTTGAGAAACTACCAGTATTTAAAGGAGTAAAATATGTTTTTCTCTATTCTCTCTGCACTTTTAGAGATAGAATGTTCACCAAGGTGAGGCAAAGGCAATGATTAAATTTGCATAATGAGTTTGGTTTTGTTATCTTTGTGTTACTTGAGTTCCTTGGAAAAAAGTACTGATTATCTTTTTGCATATGACCTTTCTGATAGCGATCACAGGCTTAATAGCTAGCTGGTGATGGACTAAACTACCAAAAAATTAATGTTTTTTCCTTTGTTCTACTTAAATAGACTCCTGATCTTGAGCTGCAAGATATACAAATACTAAGTGAACTAGACAAAGTAGGCAAATGAATTTGATTATGATAGCAATTAAACATACAGCTAATTGCTTTTTACATGCTGTAAAAAGTTTTCTTAAAAGAATTGTGACTAGGTTTCTTTTAGCAAATACAGTTTTTTGTTTGTTTGGAGTTTTAAATTTTTTTAAAAAATAGTATCTAGACTGGCAGCTACGGATTCCTAATGACTTTTGTTAAAAATAACTAGATGGGTGTACAAGTTATAACAAGATGAAAAGATCAGTTGGGTTTCCTGACCATAATTTTTCTTGTGAAGAGGACTTCTGTTGCTCTATAATATTTTTATGCCTGGAGTCCTCGAGGAAAGCAATCTGAAGAGAGTGCATGGAATAGGAATACCAGCTGTGAAAGGGAGCAAGTGCTGGAAGTAACTTCCTTCCATAAACACATACATTTTTGGAATAAACAGAAGATAAATTGGAGTGCCTTTAATAGCCTAATTGCTTATTTCCTGTTACTCTATTATCATGCTCCTCGGAAAAGTCCAGATCTCTTGGTTCTGGATCTCCTGGTTAATACCAGTGTTCATTGGCTTACAAATTCCAGCATTTAATTTTTTAAAATAATTTTTGGTGCTAATAATTTTTTCCTTTTACAGCTTTATAGTCTTTACTGCTTTCAGGGCCACATAAGAAATAATGGTAAAAAGGAATTCCACTGATAATTATTGAATTAAAGTAACTGTGGCAACAGCAATCTGAGGTCGGAAAAGAGCATTTGGAATGGTTTAAGACAGTAGTATAGATTACCCATCACAAACAATCTGTCTTGCTAAACAGAAATGTCTTGTGCTGTGAAGCAACATACTATGTATAGGAGTGTATAGAAACAGCCAAATAAACCCCAAATTAGCCAAAAATCCTAGGAAAAAACCCCAAAGGAATAAAAACCTCTTAAGGGAGGCTCAGCCTCCTAAAAGAAGCAGAGATGAAAAGAAATAAGAATGCACATCCTTCAAACTGAATTTCTTGAGACTTTATTTTATTGGAAAATTTAAAAAAACTTGTCTGAATTCAGACTGTTAATCCCTGTATTCTTTTTATTTTGTACCATTTGGTTTCTGAAAATGCTGTCTGCATTCCTTCTGTATTACATACAGCTCTGAGAATATATTAAAGATATGCTGCTGTTTAGGATCATATTGAAAGGTGACAAAATATTTAAACTTTTTTTTAAATTTAAAAAACAGGTTTTCCAGACCTTAAGTTGCTCACTGATATCTGAAAACCTGACATATTAAATTTACTTATTAAGTAGTTACCATTTTACTTTGCTTGCTTCAAAATGTCATCTACAAGCAGTTTGATAAGTGGATTGAAAAGTCATGAAGTTTAATTATACAGTAGTTTATTCAGATGCATCTATATTTCCAAAATCTTGTAGAGCCATAAAAGGCAATGACGACAGATCTACTTGTGCTTTTTATTCCAGCTCTTTCCAGGGCAAAGTGGCTATTAGAGGCAAAAATTCCTTTTAAGCTAGGGGCTTATGGACCTATTTTAGCTGTCTAATATCAGAATAGACTTCAAAACTCACAGAGGTGTAACAAATAAGTTATGAGACTGTGATGAACTCTAAGCCAACAGGGGTACTTTTCAAGCTGGACCTGAACTTATTTAATACTCTGGGTATGTCTATTTGAAATCTGTTCTTAAGTTACTGTGTGTTTCTATATTGTAAAATTCGAAACAAATTTTTTTCGTTTCTTTAGAACAAGGTTATTATATATACTGGAAATGTTGGAAATATTTTTTTTAGTAATTTCTAAAACAAATGTTGTTACTAATGGTTACTTCTTGAAATAGATCATCTGTCCTGGATCAAATTCCTCCTTGTTTGTTGCAGTGAAATGGTACAGTACTCAGGGATGATAAAAGTAGCTGAACCCAAACCTTAGAGGTGGATATATATTTTTAAAATTATTATGTGAATGAAAAAAAAACCCAATGAAAACCAAACCACAAAAAAAACTTCAAAGAGGGGTTAGTGTGTATATGAACGTGAATTCCCTCATCAGGGATAGTTTTGAAAACACTTTTCTACTCCAAAATCCGAAAAATTAATCAGACCAAGCAAGTTACTTGCTGCCCATGGCAGTAATCTCTAGTTTCAGTCAGTTTGGCTACAAAGTTTAGCAAGCCTGTGTGGAAGAGCTGAATCTCCTCAGCAGTCTGCAGAAGACACAACTGTACAATCCAGCCTTCTTAAAAATCATGTTGGGTTTTTAAAATGTGGGCCCTTTTCTTCTGCGAACCACCTGTGCTCAAATATACAGCCTGGTTTGAGCAGCTGGTCCTAAATCTCCTGTGATTTAAATCTCTGTTGTTTCCCCCTCATGGCTTTAACTGCAGTTGTAGTTCCTTTTTCTGTATCTGATCAAAGATTTCTACTAGGAGTTGCCACGAAGGGAAAACAGTTTTTGACCTGCGGATCGGTACAATATATTGATCTGCCATGAGTGTTGCTCCACGTGCTGGCTCCTACTTCCCAGCGATGTGGTACTTCCCCAGCAGTCCGGCCCTGAGCTCAGCTTACACTTTACAACTGCCATACTTGCAGGTTCTAAAGTCACTGCTTGACAAGGTGGTCTTTAGGTGAGGCTGAGCTCTGGAAACATCCTGTCTGCATCAGTATGGAGCTAGGAAAGCTGCTTATTATTCATATTATTTGTATTAGAATAAATGCAATTTCCTGTAATTTTCCCCCACGAAAGAGTGCAAAAACGTAGGTTTGTGTGACCTGGGAAAAACCCAGCACTGCTAAAGTGAAGTTTTGGTTCTAAAACATTATATTTTAGGTGAGAAAAGAAATACTCCACTATTCAGTCAGCTGGGGAAAAAGAGAATTGGAGTTTGATTCACTTGAGTGCTGTTGTATTTATGCAGAGATCTGCTACAATTTTTTTTTAGAAAACAATTATCTTTTCTAATTTATAAAACAGTCATGTTTAATAAATTATATTTAAATGACACTCTTTCCTGGCACCTAGCAGAAACATTACTAATGTGTGGAGATCAGTGCAAAAACTTAATTTGCCTCTGTAGCCAGACACCATTTTTCTTTGTAGGCAGAAGATGCAAGCACTGGCTTTAAAGAAGCAGCAGTGATGTGCATGCAGCAGTCAACACAAAAATCCCTTCTAACTGCATGAGACAGACACTGCTATTTATATGATGCAGAAAGATTTTACTTATATATATATTTTTTTTTTTAAATAAATGTAGTTGCTATAGAGATATCTGAAACTCATCACTGTCTCTAGCTATATTCTGTGACCTATTATTCCTGAGGAATAGTCCCCAAAGCATCATAGCAGTTGGTTACAATTTTCCTCTTCCTAAAAATTGCCCATTCCCTCTGCATGAATTGCTCAAATAAAGGGGTTGTCTGCAGATGATCTAGGCATAGTTGTAGGAAGTTATTTTGCCACTAGCAAAACCATTGCTGTACGAAGAGAAACCATATATCTGAGAAGCTATTTTTCTGCCTTTGTTCTGACTCTGGCAGCCAGGAGACTCTATCCATTGATGAAACTTCTGATCTCTAAATGCTCAACTTGTCAGTGCCCTGCTCTGAAGTGGCGTGGGGAAAGGCACAGTGTTTATTCCATAGTGTGGAGAGGGATCCAGTTCCCAGGTATGGTATTCTCATTTATTCTAAAAGCATATTAGCATAAACAAAATACCCTTAATTAAGACAGTGCTGGCAAATGTGTTGCTGGTCATAAAAGGAAAAAACTGGTACATTAGCTGGTCACTGCTAAAAGATCTTACAGGAGATGAACTCATGCACTACATATACACGTGTTTATAAAAGTGATTAGTGACATGTTAAAACTACTGTACAACACAAAATACTGGGTACTGAGGAGAAGAATGGGAGGTATCTGGAAGGAAAATTATCTGATATACAATTTCTGGAATTCATTTGCTTTTCAAGTTCTTGCAGCTTGAGAAAATTTTATGATGCTGACTCTTAAGCTTGCATCTCACCTCTGTGATTCTTACAGGAGAATTTACAGCAGGATATAGGGCAGCTGGGCATGGATCTATCTCCACTTCACATAGGGAAATGAAGCCCCATTAATCTGGTTCCCCTTCAGCTCTGGGTCCTTTGTCTACCAGTTCATAATGAGGAATCTTTTCTGTAAAGGTTTGCAATATGGTGCAATGGCACATTTCATGTCACTAACCCGCCTGAATGGACACTGTGTGATGTCTGTTTAATCTGTGGTTTGTTTGCACAAAACAATGCCATTTTTAAGAATAAAACAACCAGCACAAGTAAAATTTGTTATGCAGTTATAAAAGAGATGTAAAAGGTAAAGAGTGTAGGCAATGTACGCAAAACAAATGTAGGCAAATGTAGGGAAGAAAACAACAAGTACCGATGACAAACTTCTGACAGGCTGCTGTAGTTTAAGATATATAAATACCAATATATAGAAATTAATTTTCATTTCATCAGTTCTATTAGTTGCCATTTCATTGTTTGTACTATGGCTCCGCTACGATGTATGGAGTCTTCAAGGACAGTATAATATAGTATTGGACTGTTTTCAGTGTTTTGTAACACTAATATACTGAGTAAAAAAGTGAACTTAGAGAAATCTATTTTAGTAATCCAATCTGAATTTTTCATTTCTGAGTCTTTAGAATTCCATAGCTAATTATGTATGCTGCCAACCAATCCAACTAATGTTCCTCACACCTTTGTGTTAAAAATAGGCATCTGTTTTTTAAGAAGTTATAAGATTACTTTGAATCTGTGTTGGCAGATACGTATGGATATTTCTGTGAGTTCAAACTTAATTTGTGGGGGAGGAATCTTCAGTTTCATACGATATATAAACCTTACTTAATGAAGCTGCTCTTTCTAGCTCAGCCACCTGCCTGGTAGATGCACTCTAGACTGAGAACATGAGCAGAACCTATGGGGGCTCAGTTATCAGCACTATTCCTTCACTTCAGAATACTGGTTTGTGACATAATCCTGCATACTTTCTAAATTTCATGTTGATTGTGAGTGCAATGAAAACACCACCAATAAAAAAAAACAAACCAAAGGTGTATGAATTTTATATCTTTATCATATGGCTATACTTTAAATTGTTAAAATTCCTTACCCAAGCAAAGTATGGGTTCGTATCCAGTCTGAACTCAGGTATGTCACTTGCAGAGAGCTGTGTTCTCTTTTGCCAACTCAGAATGTAATTGTGCTAGTTCAAGAGCATGTGCAACATAAATCACAGACCTGGAAAGTGTTAATTTCCAGGACAGGTTCAGGCAATGTCAAGTGTTCCAGGGAAGGTTAAAAGGAACAGGTGAAGCTATTGCAATGCATAAGGAGGTGGCAGCAGGAATAATTATCTTAGTTGAGTGCCAGGTGGTTATGTTTGCTGAAATATGTTAAAGGGATGAGGAGGAGACTAGGGTATAAGATGTATTATTTTTAAGTTATATGTAACTGAATGAAGAAAAGAAAGTCCCTTACAGTTGTATGCCTACTTTAGGAGAAAATCGGGATAGTAGTTTATTTTTTTTTAATGGTTGTTTTCATGGTTGTTTTAGGTGTATGATGGTGCCTGTGATTTAAAGGACCTGTGTAGGTAAGGATTTTAGTTTTATTTCACTGTCTGCATTCTGCTGCTGATGTTTCTCCCCACTGTATATTCCTCTCTTTTTTTAGGCTTCACTTTGAGCTTTGTGACACCTTCCCATGTCTGTAAACTAATAACTCAGATTAAGTCGCTGGGAATTGTTCTTATGAGTCCTATAAATTTGGTAAGTGGTTCAAATTCATCAACCAAATACTCATTTAGGAAACCTTTTCCTGTGTCTGCTTTTTGGGTTTACTTGCCTGTCTGTAAATGTTTGCCATCAAAAATCACATAAAGCACAGGACGGCAGAGTACAGTTGTTGGGTTTTGTTGTGCCATTCTAAGAAAATAAGTCCTGAATAAGATGAAACAGAAGACATTGTTTTTCTTTATAGAGTGAAGAGATTAATTCAGGAAAAAGTAACCTCTAAGCTGAGGGGGAGCAATGTTATTTAGAGCTGGAGCCTGCCTTGGCACTCTGCTGAGGGTAAGTTGCAATGTATTGATGCAGCGCGGCAGGAGCAGATTGGAGAATCTGACTGCAATCTTCTTTCGTTTACTATCATGCTGGGTGAATAGGCTAAAACACCAATTGCTTATATGACTAAGGAATATTGAGAAAGTAATGAATGAATTTTACCTGTCTTCCTTAGCAATTTAGCTGCTGGAAATTATTGCCAGCTAGTATCATAAGATCAGTCAGAATGAAGAACTGTCATTGGAGAACATCTGTGTTTAAATGATCAAGCAGTGCTATAATAAAGATTTCTTAATTCTTGTGTCACATATATTTATGTGTGAGTAACCATGAGAAGTAGTATTAGCATAACAGATATTATTTATTTTTTTTAAGTTAAGGAAATGGCCTAGATGTAGGACTTTTCAGCGAAAGGGTGGTATAAAAATCAGAGGTTGGTTTGCTGCTGGCATATCTGAAAGACTAGGCAAGTCAGCATACTGCTTTAATGTCTGGAAGAGTTCCAGGTTTAATGAGCATTTAAGCTCCTTTCTGCTGTGGGAACAGCATAATGAATACCGACAAGCCTGTGTTGCAGGTTGGCTGACACAGCTGTCCTCAGAATTCAAGGGCTTTCATAGTTACCCATCCTTGAGTTCTTCACTATTTTTGAGTAACCCCCTGGCCTCAGACTCAGTATCCTTCCTGACAATGAAAGCAAGTCAAAGACTTGGAAAATTGCTTTCTTAGCACTTCTGGAAGTGATGAAGTGTAGTGTCATCTTAAAAACAAAAACCCCTCCTGTGTTTCAGTGGGCTGTGCATAAATGTCAATCTTTGTTATGTACTCTTCTGTACATGCATATTTGGGGAGGAGAGTGATGGAAGTTCAGAATGCTGCCATCACTGACTAATTGTAGTGTAAACTTCTTTTACTGAGCATAATTTTGAACACAAGCGAATGGAACCAAGTGTGTTGCACAACATTGCTCTTTGTCATACCAGTCCTTATACTGACAATAGGTAGGACTGTTTTAAAGGAGTATAAAAGAGAAATAGCCAGGGTAGCTATCAGATGAACTATGATGCTCTTTTGCTATGCCTGTATATTCTGTTAGGTAGTGAAGGCTCAATCTTCTCAAATGCTCCTGAGCCATCAGAGAAGAATTTGTTATTCCATGAAGATGGTGTAGCAACTACAGTGAAATACAGAGGAAAAATGCCAATTTTTGTTGTAGTTGGGGAGAGTACACCATGTAATTCTGTGGATGTCTAGGTGGGTTTTGTATGTATTTAAGACAAGTTGCTCAAAAATCTCCTCTTCAGCAAGAGATACCACGTTGTGTACCAAACCTGACAATCACTGTAAAGCTCTTTGATGTACCTGAGGTAATGAATTACTTACAGGAGCCAGTCCTAAGGCCTGGCAGTATGATTCTACCCTCATTCAAGCCTTCCATAATGTCCCATGCACCTATTATTTTCAGAGCACAAGCTGGAACTCTTTTCAAGAAGACATAATTTGTTCAGACCAAGTTTTAGAAAGAATTTGAAGCAAAATCTGTGATGTAACATTATGCTGGTTTTTTTACTAACTCTGCCACAGTAAGTGACTAGTAAAACGTAGCTCCTAACAGGTGGATCTGATTTTTAAATAGCAGCTTTGGCAGGCGAGACATCTGAGGGTCTTACAAGGATAGTGTCTGTAGCATTCAAAGTGCACTTCTAGAACACTGGGTCACCTTAAAAAACAGTAGATGGTAGCAAGGCTTGTTGATTGTGTGACACTCAGAATGCAAAAGCTTCCAGTGTGACTTGGAGCTGCATTTGCTTTGGAGAGATAGTTCTTGAGTGTTTTAAGTGTTTTGAGTATTTGGTAGTTGGTGGTTTTTTTTGGTTTTGTTTTGGTTTTTTTTTTCTTCAAGCAGTTGGTGCAAAAGGCTGCAGCTGAAATCAGGGCCATAAATGTTGTTGAATCCACTTTTTGTATGTGAGTTGCTAGTAGATTTTTATTCAACCATTCATGATAAATTATGCTTGTTGTAGGCTGGAAAGGGCATTTGGAACTGTCTAGATTGATCCCTGATCACCTTGCTTATTTTTACTTTGTAGTGAGAAAGAGTATGTAGCTTTCTGCTCTGATTCAAAATATTTCAGCTAAAATGTACTTTGCTCTAGACAGGTTTAGTAAGTAGTGCCAGTAATTCATTAACAATACCTCCATATCATGTTTGCTTTTAACTTTCACTCCCATCAGGTTACAAAAGAAGTTAGAGGTGTGAGAGGTTAATTTCTGGGCTTTGTGCTGGGAACTTTCTTGTCCTCAATGTTCCAGACTATGTGTATTTGTAGTTTGATCTGGACTAGCTTTCACGTTCCCTTCACTCCTGTTAGTGATGCCATTTCTTGCATGAGAGCAATAACCCTGACAGGAGAAATTCAGTTCATGTATTGTTCTCGAATCTGAAACCTACAGAGTTAAACTCATGTCGAGTAGCCCTGTGCTTCTCCTTCAAGCACTTTGAGGCTTGCTGATCGAAAACACTTATCAAATTGAGCTAAATTAGTGTACTACAAATTTGGGATGCTCAATTTAGCATTACTGTGAAAAATCCATTTGGGATAATAGACTTTGCCCCAGGGATTTAGAAGAGCCACAAGAAAAAAAGGAAGTTCAGTCTTGGATTGCTAATTAAAAATCAGTAGCATTGCAAAATGTTTAATGCTTCAGTCTAATTTTTGACAAATATGAATCACAGAATACCCTGAGTTGGAAGTGACCCCCAAGGATCATCAGAATCCCACTCCTCACCCTGCACAGGGCAGTTCCAAGAGTCACACCATGTACCTGAGAGACTTGTCCAAACACTCCTTGAACTCTGTCAGGCTTGGTGCTGTAATCACTTCTTTGGGGAGCCTGTTACAGTGCCCAACCACCCTCTGAGTGAAGAACCTTTTCCTAATACCCAAACTAAACCTGCTCTGACACAACTTCAGGCCATTGCCTTGGGTCGTGTCGCTGGTCACCACAGAGAAGAGATCAGTGCCTGCCCCACTACCTTCTGCTTGTGAGGAAGCTGTAGACCATGATGAGGTCTCCCCTCAGTCTCCTCTTCTCTAGGCTAAACAGACCAAGTGATCTCAGATGCTTCTCATATGGCTTCCCCTCAAGGCTCTTCACCATCTTTGTTGCCCTCCTCTTGGCTCTCTCTAACAGCTGAGTATCTTTATATTGTGGCACCCAAAACTGCACACAAGACTCGAGGTGAGGCCACCCCAGTGCAGAGAAGAGTGGGACAATCCCCTCCCTTGCCTGGTGAGTAATGCTGTGCCTGATGCCCCCCAGCATATGTTTGGCCCTTCTGTCTGCCAGGGCACTGCTGAATCCTATTCAACTTGCCATTGACAAGGACCTCCAGGTCTCTTTCTGAAGTGCTGCTCTCTAACCTCTTGCATCCTAAGTTGCATGTGTGTGATAGGTTCTCTAGATAACTTAATACAGAGATTCGCTCACAAAGACTAAGGAGGTCTATTATGGTGTCTGTTCTGCCGCACTGGTCTTGTAGTGACTTTGGGTCTCACCTTTCTTTATATATGACCTGACCTGAAAAATGGGATAGTTTTCAGGGCACTTACTCCTTGCACAAGGCTGTTGTTCTCCAGAAGAGCTGTTGGGTTTGCAGATCACTGGTGTTTAGAAAAAGGACTATACTACCAATTTAACAATATAAAACGCAGGTAGAAGTCATTGAAATAATAATGCTAGAACAAAAGACTAAGTCTTTACAGTAATGTGTGCAGTCTTGAAATTGCAGTCAAAGCTGTTTTTCATCCCCCATTTCTGAAGGCATATTAGGACACAGAATTTTTTGATTTTGTTTATTTTAGCAAAATTGAGCCTATCTAGGTATGCCATTCCTCTTTGTTGGTATGCAGAAGTGTTAAATAAAAGGAAAAGATAGAAGGAAGTAGACAATGAAGACAACTTTGTATAAGCAGAGAATGGAATTGGGCTACAAATTAGCGTACAATCTAGTTGTAAGAGGAAATTATTGTTGTACATACCTTGATGGGAGTGGGAGAAAAAGAAGTCTCAGCTTCTTTCTCCACAAGAGCCTTCATAAATCCAGAGAGTTTATTATAATTGACTTTTGCAGCACAGAAATTATGTTCATGATCTAGGAGGCCTTTCCTAGTCTTCATTAGCAGAAACTGTCTTGTAGTTATATGATCTACTTGGCTTTACCTTTACAGGAAAATAACACAATACTGTTTAAGGGAATATTTGTAAGTTCTTGTGTAACCAAAGGATGCATATATCCATTTGTGTAAATAAGCCTGCTTCCATCCACTGTGGGGAACATGAAATTAATTTTATTATCATCTGTGCCAGAAAGAGTTTTCTGAATAATGAATATATACAATAATTATACCGTTGATAGCTATAGCATCATTTTTCTGATATATTAGTGATTTTGGTCACAAAATGTAAATTCCAGCCAATTGTCATAGTGAAGAAAGCCAAGTAAAATGCTGGCGGAAGAAAAGTATGATGACAAAAGTTGGAAAGCTTTTTTTTTCCCCCCCTGAGATTGTGTACATCTTCCTAGCATCTTCTTCATAGGAAACAATAGATTGTGTAATGCAGATTTTGTAAATCCCATTAATTTTTCACTGAAGTTGCACCCTCCCTCCCTTGCAAGGAATATTAATAATTCTGAGTATAGTGGAAATTGGCATCAGTGTAATTACGCAGAAAATCCTGTCATTACTTTGAATGCAAGTTAAGCTGCTGCTTCTATTTTCCCCACTACTGGAGACTGCACCCTACTGAGCACACAGGAACACAGTCTGGAGCTTGTGTATGTTTCAGTATAGAAAACTGAAGGTTGTTATTGGAGGGGGGAGTAAAAGAACAATCATTGTGACTCTAGGCATTGTTTTCTGGACTGGATCTTTGAGGTGGGATTCTCTATCTGAAATGCTGTAAAATTATTTATTGAGAATTTCAGATGCCTTTGTGAAGAACTTTTTTGGAATAAGCTGCACCAGAAAAGTGCTTCTATGCCCTTACTAATGAGTGAAAATAGTTAAAAGTTGTCTATGTTAATTTTAGTGTAATATGGAGTGTGAAGACAAATCTTAAAATCATTAGCTTCTAAACAAGGAATGCTTTCTAATACATCTAAAGCACTTTAGTCAAAGCAGTATTACTTTTATTAAATATGCTCAAGTTTATGAAGTCTGTTCTGAACTAATCTCTGACCTACACATATATTCCTGTGAGTTGTGCACTTTTGCCCAGCTAATATTGCATTCAGCCCAATGTAAAGCTAAGCATCCTGGTGACTGAATATTGATTTTTCTGGGAGTGCTGCATTCACTGCACTTCAATTTAGATTCTGTGAAAATTGGACTCCTGTTTGGATGCAAGTGCTCTCAGGAGAAAACCAGTTTTTTATATAGAAGAGTAAATCTTATCAAGAGCTATTAAAACACAAATTGAATATATAATTTTGGAGAGAATTTAATATATTGATGTGTTTCAGGGTTTTCAGTATAACCAAGTCCCAAACACTGGTTGCTGTTACACTATGCTCTGTCCAGCTCCTGCCTCTCTGGTGTGCATGGCACAATGGCAGCAGAGGTTCTTCAAGTAATGCTGTCTCGCTGCCCAGAATGTGTCAGCACTGACCAAAAGTAACATTGGTTAGAAATTTTGAGTGTCAAATTAAGATAAAGGCTTGGCTCTTTCTCAGTGTTCATCTTCGTTGATGCCAAACGCCTCTATTGATTTTAAAATCAACTCAAGACTCCACATATATTTTTCTATGTTTTTAAAATGTGCTAGATAGCCAGCATATAAAAGCTAATGAGGGAAGTATTGCAAAAAAGCAAAATGATGTTTTAGAGGTGCAGCGCTTGTAAAGAATACAATTTAAATTGTTGTGATGGCATCTTTTTTGCCTGCACTGTGCTTTCAGGGAGTAATCTTTTCTAGTGAAGAAAAGTCAAAAAGCCTTATTTATCCTCCGTGCATGCATATTTTTTTTGGCACATTGTTTTTAAATAAAGACTTCAGTATGTTTTCTGTAAATTACTCTTTGAAAGGCAAGCTCTGTAATACTTTAAATACATGTGAATATATTTTATTCAAAGTAACACACTTCTGTTTTCGTTATGATCTATAAAGATCATTTTAGGGTATTGCATGCTTTTGGATGTTGCTTTATATCAATCATTGTATCAGTTGTGGTCTTGATAAAATCCAAAGCACTGGGCGAGTGAAAGTCTTACTCATGTTACTCAATTCTGTTGTAAGTAATTTTGAGGGAAAGGGGAAGAATGTTGATCATGAAACTGGGATTGCAGAGGTCTCTGATGGTCCTCTCCCCAGAATGAATTTCATTCAGAAATTTGATTTCGGTCTTGAGCAGGGCTATGGAGGTCACAGCTATCTGCAGTGTGGGGAGGACAGCCATGAGCCCCTCAGGGTATGGGGTGTCTGCACATCCTCACTCTGAAGAAGGGCTGGTGCAGCAGGAGGAGTGCATGAAGCTGCCTTTGCCAAGGCTTGAATTCCCGGGCTGGTCAGCCCTGAAGCCTGGGGGGTGGAGGTGTGTGGAGGCTGAGATGACTGGAGAAGCCCAAGGTGGTCAGTAAACCCCTGGGTACATCCAAGAGGTTTGGAAGGTTTGGCAGCCCCCAGGGACTTCTCCAAAGAGCTACTCCTCAGGCAGATGGTGCCTCACTGGTCTTATTCTTCCTTCCCAGGTGCAGGGCATTTGCCCTGGTTGAACTTCATCCTCCCTTAGTACCCTTCCCCAAGCTTGCCTGGGGCCCTCTTAGCTGGCAGCTCTGCCCGGGACGTTGTTTGCTGCCTTTTGGGGGAGAAGTGGAGTATGACCACTGGTTAGACTAGAGCTGAATTGGTATAAATATAATTGTGAATTAAATTTATTCCAGTGTGCATCCATTTTTTAGTTTCACAAGCTTTCACTTCAAATACATTTTTGTGTTTTGTCATAACCATTGTGAAAGGAGTTTGGGATTTTGTTTGTGTGTTATTTTGGTGTTATTTTTGAGAAGGGGAGCACTGTTACCTAAGTGACAGTAGTGAGAAACTGGGTGCTGATGCCTTACTAGTACAGAGTGTTACTGCTGTAGGGAACAGTTCTCGAGGGCGATATGCCAGTAGGTGGAAAAGGAATAGCTGTCCTTGATCATGGGCAGGCTAGAGTGCTATGCAAACTTGGATGTTCAGTGGTATTTGATATGCATCTCTTGGGGTGAATATTAAGATGAAGTAAACAAGGAAAAGTTTGCTGGATCCAGCCTTAGTGGTATATTAGCAGGAAATACTAATGAGCCTTGCAATTCTGTTTTCAATATAATGTTTGTTTTTTCTAATGGATACTATCCTGCCTACCTCTGCCCATAGAATGATGTAGCTCTTTGCAATGATAACAATAACATTATATTATGAAAAATAGATCTGTGGAGCTGGCATATTTTATAGAACCATTTTTATTGATAATGTTAGCATTCAAAATCCTCATGTGGGCCGATCATTAAAGCTCATTTAAAAATCATCAGAGGGTTTATAGCTCAAATACAGTGCAAGGAATTTAAATCTTAATTATGTGCAGAGAGATATATGACATAGAATTTTTAGTCACAATGCATTCTTGATTGTGAATCCATAATATATTATTGTTTCTTCAGAGAGTTGAAGAGATGCCATTAATGTAAAAGGTGAAAGTGTTCATTAAATCAGTGGTGCAGCACTAGGCTCTTAATTTGATAAAATGAGACTTAGAAGTGGGTAATTGCTGCACTGCTGGCTTTTTTAAACACTCTACTGGTTGTGGTGGTGATATTTTGGTAGTGAGTTCAGTATTTTGACAAAGTGCAAAACTTAAGCCTTTCAGCCATAATCCTTGCTTTAAGTGCTATATGAAAGTGATAAATAGCACTCCATAATTAATCCATAGCTAAAGTGTAGCTTTTACCATAGTTGATGGTTAAGATTTTTTGGGTCTTCTCAGTTTGCAAGATTAGATATTAAAAAGGCAGTTACTAAATTTTGACAATATTCCTGTTGTTTTACAATATATGATTGGATTTCTAAAATTACAGGTTTGATCTCATCTATTCTATATAGTTGGTGTATGTGAGCCATACACTTTTGGACATTGTTCTTATTTAGGTTTAGTTGAAATTTTTAACAGCCCTTTTAAAAGGTGGAGGAGTACATCTAAGTAATCTGAAGCACTGTGCAAGCTTGTTTCTGCTTAGCTGGTTTGTTTTAAGTCCTGAATAATTGAAATATTTGAAATATTTAGTCATTGTTTTTCAAAACATACAAAATGCATGTAGTCGAAAATTTTTGTTTCAGTGTTATTTAAAGCATTTGCTTGAAAGAGCTCAAAACCTACAAAAGTACTTAATTTTGGTTGAGCGAGGGACTTTGGCTGAATAAGTGGTATTGTATAAAAGGAAAAACTGTTTTTCTCTGTGCTAGGCTGATCTGCGCATATTCTCCCTGTTGCTCTGCACTAAAACATTGCTAAAGTTTGAGTATGTGGAAGGTTACTTATATCTGTATGCATAATAGTATAGGATCCTTACTATATGCATGGAAAATGAAAGTATCAGCATGGAGACCAGGAGTTAAAGTTCTGCTCATGTCATTGATCTCACTCTGGAATGACATTAAACGTTGGCTTGCCAACAAGTAGAGGGAGCGCATGGGTTCAGAGCTTTGGAAAGGGTCTCTTTTTAGGAACAAATTGGCCTGGTCTTTGTACCTGGATTCATGCAGTGTGCACTTAAACGTATCAGAGGGGTGCTGCATCGGAAGTGAGGCATTGGGATCCCTTGCAGTGCACTCTGTGTGGAAAGGCTGCCAGGTTCTCCAGTGGCCACTCTCTCTGGGCACTTGTGTCTGTGACCTCAGGCTAGAAGGTGGTGCAGACCTGGCTGCTTGTTAGCAGTAGTGTGGTGGAGCCTCAGGCTGTAGCACATCAGAACAAAATTAAACTTGAACATTGTAGGCCAGTCATTAATGTAGAAGCACATGATTTCGTAGAAGATGAACTGTGACTGCCTCTCTGGTGCTGATGACACACTGTAAAATAACTAAATAGAATAACTGATTTCTTTGGCCTCAAATATTTTAATGCCATGCTTTATCACAGGGAGCTGTTCTCTAACTCAGGATAACTAGTTCAGCTTATTTACCTAGATTTCTAGGAAAGCTATAGGAGTACTAGGCTATATGAAAAAAATCTGTATGCTCTGACCCAGGGAATATTGTTCTCTGTGTGGTTTCGGGGGTTATTTTAACAGAGATGAGTTGGAATTGAAATATTTACTAAAGAAAGGCAGCTAACCTAAACCTCTAATTACCTGGAAAACTTCAAGCTGAACATTCAGCACTGTAATTACCTCAAAATTACTAGCTGAGTCTGGACAAAATATTTTTCTTTGACATTTTGCTTTATGCCTCTAGCTTGAAAGAGAAATTAAACCTGCAAATGCTGGAGGTGCTGTCAAAACAAGACAACTGAAGCAAGAAACAAGCTGCTTTTTAATTTCTATTGATTTTTTTCTCAAACTTTTTCAACTGTTCCTCTGTAAAATTACTGCAAGATGCTATATCATTTACTACTGATTTTAATTGAACTTCAAGGTACTGAGCAGGGAGGTGAAGTCAACAGATGAAGCTGAACATAAGTAAAAAGACCAGAATCTGGGTCTCATAGCATTGAAGTACAAACATGCTGGGAAGTTATTTCAGCCTCTGTTCTAGTCTCAAGGATAGTTTGAAACAGAGAGCCTTGCAACTGCCTGAGTGAGAGCTGCTTTCTAAAGAGACCTGTGGGATTCATCTATAATGTGTGTCTATTTCTCAGTCATCTCTAGATACAAACATAGGAGGTGATTGGTAGCAAGGTCATGGCCTATTTATTTCAAGGTAGTATGACCCCAAAGAAATGCTAAGTTAGTGACCCTAAACAAGTTGTAAATGTAAACTTGCCCACTACCAGAGAACAGTTAATGGTTGACCGTGAATGGAGCCAACAGTGGGCTTGAGTGTTTTCTGGTCAACTGGATTTCAGAGGAGTTCAGACATTTCTTCTAATTTTGATTCATGATGGGCACTAGTGGACTCCCACCAGCTGTTCAGATGTGATTGATGAATATGAACCTGTGCTCAGACAGCACAAGAGGGTTTTCAAAGTGGAAGCCTGTCCCACTTTGGCATGTGCTTATTGACAGGTGTAGAACACTTTTCTCTGTGAGACTGGTCTGCATGGCATCTAGGAAGAGGACAGAGGAAAGGAACTGGGAATTTGGTTTCCCTGAGGGCAGACCAATCATCTGACCTTAAAACTTGTTCACCATTAGAGAAATCAGTGTAATGACGGTGTTGGTTGCAGAGATCTCACATTAATCTTTCAATAAACCTGTCAAGGTCTAAAAGCTGTAGTCTGGTCTTTTTTCCAAAGCTGAAGGGGTAGTGCCTGAATGTGATTCTGTGGTTCTATGCTATGATTCTATAGAGCTGAGGATAAAAGATAAAAGCAGTGCAGGGATTTTCTGGAGTATAACTTATTTAATGGGATTTTATGTCTTTACTCTTTTATATACTGTTCTTCAGATGTTAGATTTTAGAGTTTTAGAAAATACCTGTGGAATCAGATCAGACTTCTCTCAGTGCTGCTCCTTCAACTTCCATTCATATATTTTAGACTGTCAGCTGTTCCTGAAGGATCTGTGCTTGAGAGTTGTGGTTCAACCCTCCTCTGTTAGAGACTCTTTTAGATGGACAACTGACTGGAAGATTACTTTGGTTAAAATGCAGGAAATAGAAACTCTTTCTACAGCGTAATGCTTAGCAACTAATGCTTCGTGACACAGCACTTGGTTTTTTAGAGGCTTGAATAACACTCAATTAGCAGGTGAAGAAAAGGGACATAAATTCTAGTTTTGATGGTTTTTACAGTAATTTTACTGTTTCTTAAAACCATTTACTATAAATGATACCATGACATAATGTCAGTAGTATCAGTGAGTTGAACAGAAAGGCAATGTGTCTGTTGCCTTTGTAAATAACATTTTCTTTCAGTCCTGGGGCCAAGATTTGGACTGAACAAAGTGAGGATTTTTTCATCAATCATTTTAGAAAGCATAGAAAAGACAGAGTAAAAAGTCATCAAGGACTTTTGTGTGTGTAGCAACCTAAAGAAATCTGCATGATGATGAAACATTGTCAGTACTTCCCAGGTAGCTTTTTGGTTTATACCTTATTTTTATTCTTTCACTAATCTCTGCAACAAAAGCAAGATTACTATTTGTTGAAAATAAAATCTTCACATTGCTTGCTTTAACTGTTATGTGGTCCCTAAGAAAACCTAGCAGTGTGAAGGATGTTCATTCTTCCTGAACTTCCTGAAGTATTCAAGAGCAGATGAGTAGGTTGTGACTTTCTAGCCTGAGCAGCCTTTGTCTCAGAGACCCAGCTGTAGTATTTTCTGGCCAAGAAGGGTAGAACATATGCAATCCAAAGTCTAAATAAAATAAATCAGACTTTCTGCTTGAGGGGAGTAAGTCCTCTGGAGTTGTTCTAGGAAAGAGAAAATATGCTTTGGTAAAGTATGATTTAAACATACCTTGTGTCTTCTATTAGAGTGAAGACGAGGAAACTCTTGTATCATAAATCAGTTGATTCAAATAATGAACAAGGGAAATTCTGCCTCCTAAATGCTTATTCTACTTAAGTTTGTGAATGTATTAAAACATACAGTAATTGCAGGCTTCAGAACTATTTTGTTACTTCAAATACTTACAAACAATCTTGATAAAGGTCCCTTTCCCATAAGTTCCCTGTCAATGAACTCTGATGTCACGTCAAAAGATAATTTTAATGGGAGATTTTTGGCTGACAGCTTCCATGATTGTAACTGTATTTTAGGGTTGTTTTCATTTGAGAGTTTTGACACCTTTTCAAAATTTTAACAAATCCTGCAGGTAGGAAATATGTACATGTTAGAATTGGATAGAGGAATTTAAGAGGGAAATTAGTAACTGCTTGGTTTTTTTATTTTTAAGAAAAAAATGTTGCAATTATTGAACTCTAGAAATGCAAAGTTTTAAAGATGGTATTTAAGATTTGTATATTGCTTCTACAAAGTGGAAGTACTATGAAAAAGTTTTCTAAATCAAGTTAAAATAATTTTGCTTATAGAAAACTTTAATAGTTTTTTCAGAGCACTTGGAAAACACTTGTCACCAAAACATTAAGAAAAATTTAGCTTAGAGGTTTGAACAAGAAAAGTCATGAAGGAAGAATGTAATTTTGAAGTGGAAAAATCCTTGTCGTTGTGGGTGAAACTAGGGATTTGCTAGACCTGGCATCCTGTCTCCAGCATGCTGAGCATTGTTGGACTGGCTCTGTAATTTAACAAATGTACACATCAGTATATGAGTATCTGAAAGGATGTTGTGAATAAACTCTATAGGGACACATACAAGATATTACTTTGAGAAAAGAACTTTTGTTATCTTTATATACACTTGATTTTTTTTTCTCAGATGTAGTCGTAAACAACGTTATTCTCTTCTCTATGTAAACCATATATAAAACGCAAACTTCCAGTTTAATGTAAAGAATTCAATTAGGTGTTTTAGTCTTCCTGATATGTAACACTAGAATGCTTAAAAGAACATGCAAAGTTCTTTAAGTTACTATGTTCTTATTTATCTAGCACATGGTAAATGTTAGCTTCAGGATGCAAGCTCGGATTTCAAAAATATTCAAAAAGTTATTGAAACGAGATTGTCTCTTTCTGTAAGGAAAATCATAACTTTCCTTTTACTTCTGAACATGATTTTAAAGCTCAGTGACAGAAAGAAATATATTCAAAGTCAAATATCCCATGGTGGTTTCGTTTCATTGCCAGACAATGACAAATTACTTTTTAACCTATTTAATTTTTTACATGTCAGATTGGTTTTCTACTAGAAGGTTTCATATTCTCTTATCTGGTGTAAATCTTCCAGCTTATATTTTCAAACAAGCTCTCTTGTCAAATTTAGTTTTTGAGGACTCTCAGGCACAGCACAGCTCCCTGCCTTATGCTATTTCTTGCTTTAGTAAAGGTGGAGAAAAAAAGAAAGAAAAACAAGAAAATGAGATATTGGGGAGATATGTCTTCTGAGCTACTTTTTTTCATGAGATAGGAAAGAAAAACCCAGAGATTCAGCTACGCTGATACTTTGCCTCTGACAAAGGCCAATATCATATGCAAAGCCAAAGCAGCATCTGATTTTTCCTGCTTTATTCTCCCTGCTTTCAATGTATTTAGAAGAGAGAGACATCATATCCAGCTACAGCTGTTATTTATTACTGTACCTTCAACTGAGCAGTGGGAAATTGACTATGACATCAAAAGCTTCTCACAAAACTGGTTTTTCCCACTCTGTTCTCCTGTTTATGAACCATGGCAAAATACCTTGAGCTTTCTTTCTACAGTTTCCAGTCTTACCAATCTGCTGATCCACACTCTTTGTACCAAATGAACTGCTGATAATCTCCTTCGCTGTTCCTTTCCTTGCCGTGTTTCAGGTAACTCCTACCCTATCTAAACATGACCCTGAACTAAGCATCTTGTATCAATTGCTGGAAACAAATGGGCTTTTTTTCCAAGCAGAGTCCATACTGTTCTTTGCGCTTTTGTCTTTCTAGGGAATAAGTTTACAGGGCAGACAGGATTGTCTCCTATTTTTTCCTAAGGTGTTGGCATAATGAAATTGTGCCTTTTGGTGCTGCCACAGTAATAAGAAAAGCTTTGCAGAAGATAGAGAAAAATACCTTCAGGGTATAATTCGATCTCAACTGCTCCAAAATAAAAGAGCTAGCATAGTACAGCTAGTGTGGAAATAGGTTGCAGCAAATTTGACAAATGAAACTTAAATTATGAATTTTTCCCATAATAGGGAAAGGGGAAAAAACCAGAAAAAGCCAAACAAACCCTAACCCCCTTTTATCCACACCTCTTTCCCCTCTTTAACCCCCCACCCCTGTCAATTTCTTAACTCATGTAAGACAACACAATACCTTGTTAAATAAATGACACAATGGGTATTGGAGATTCTATTCCCAGCATTTTAGACTGGGCAGTAGTCACTAGAGGAGCAATGAGGAAGGCAGTGCGTATTCATAGTCATAGAATGGCTCAGGTTGGAAAGGACCTTAAAGGTCATCTAGTTCCAACTCCCCTGACATGGACAGGGACACCTTTCACTAAACCAGGTTGCTCAGACCTCTGTCCAACTTGGTCTTCAACACTTCCAGGGATTGGGCATGTGCTCTGGGCAGTCTGTTCCAGTGCCTCACCACGCTCAAAGTAAAGGATTTCTTCCTACTATCTAACCTAAACCCACCCACCCTCACAGTAAAGAACTTCTTCCTAATATCTAATCTAAACCTGCCCTCTTTCAGTTTGAAGCCATTCTCCCTTGTCCTACTACAATATGCCCTTGTGAAAAGTCCCTCTGCAGTCTTCTTGTAGGTGCCCTTTAGGTACTGGAAGGCCACAATTAGGTCACCACAAAGCCTTCTCTTCTCCAGTCTGAACAATCCCAGTTCTCTCAGCCTTTCCTCATAGGAGAGGTGCTCCATCTCTTTAATCAACTTGGTGGCCTCCTCTGGACTCAGTGCAACATATTGGTGTCTTTCCTGTGCTGGGGACCCCAGAACTGGCTGCAGCACTCCAGGTGGAGTCACATGAGAGCAGAGCAGAGGGGCTTCCATCTAGCTAAAGCAAAGCATTGGCATCTCTGTAATCACCTCAGTTCAGGGCAGGGAAGCTTGTGCTTTCTTGCTCCAGTTTGGCTTTTCACTTTGATCAGCTTTGATACTAAAAGCAATAGTGTGAGCATCTTCGTTCAGAAAAAACACCCCTAGATTTTGTGCTTTACTGGTTTAGTCTTTTTACTTTTCTGTGTTTGGCATGTGCATAGATAATATTTGTTTCAGTTAAGTTCCTTTAGGAAGGGCTGTGTTTTTCCAGCAGATCCTTGGTGACTGAGCAGACACTTTTATTCCTCTCCTCCCCAACTTGAAGTTATGTACAAACACATCTAACCTTCAGCTAGTATTTATCACTTTGTGAAGATGCGATTAAAATGGAAATATCTTTAGCAAGAAGATGGGAAGGCAGTTGGGATGGTGATGGTTTCTAGTGGTTGTTGCCTGTGTTTTAAAAAGCAGCTAATGAGAAGCTACAGAACAGACTGTGGTAAGACATCAAAAGAACACCAAGTAAAGCTGATAATGAATAACCTGAGAAGTAAATTATGGAAAGCAAAAAAACATGAGGAAATGGAACAGGAGAATGGGTCATTTTTTGATGTAAAAGGTGTTGACATAGCAGACCACTGAATATTTATCTTCCTTCTTGGGGTGTGTGCAGTATGAGTCACTGAGTTACTTCCTACCTAGTGTGATAAGATTAAAACACTGGGGAAATTTAGAAAGGAAATTACAGACAATATACAAAGAACGACCTTTATCAAGGATGCTTTTTTCATCATGTTGAAGTGCAGCTCCTTACCAGTAGGGAAAAAGTAGCATCTTACCCAGAGAAATAGGAGCTAAGTGTAGAAAAGCTTTTGTTGAGTTTGTAGCTGACTTTTCTCATATGGTAAAGACCCTATGTATACTTCCTTTCTCATTACATCAAAGAAAGATCGCATAGGCTGGAAATTATTGCTGCCTTGCAAGAGATGGGAAGATAAATCTAGGATCCATTCAGCTGCTGTGCAAAGGAACTTCCAAAAGGCTTCCAAAATAAAAAAATAATATTATGTTTTTTAATTGTTTTAACAGAGTGGTCTTATTTTTGTATTGAAATAATGCCTTAAACTGTTTCATGTACAATCCTGTAATCCTGGATTGCACCATAATATTGATATGTCTAGATGTGCCTTTTTTTTTTCTTCTGGTTTGAGCAGCTATTATTATTGTGGCTTGCCAGAAGAAGCCTAAAGCAGGAAAAATATTTGACAGTCATGGTTATTTATATGAACACAGCACTGATAGGCAACAGTATGAGTGGACTGTGTAATTTTATTTTCTTTTTGTTCCCATCCACACAAATCCAACTCTTCTTCTGCTTTGATGAAATGCTGTTGGTTCAGATAATGATTTAACATTAAAAGGTTGGAAGCCCTAGACGTTTATTTATTTCATAAAAATAGAACTTGTTTCCAGTCTGCCTTCCTTCACAGCTGGCATTTTATCACCTATCACCTGTGTAAATTACATGATATAAAAGTGGAAAAATACTGTGAGAGAAGATTGTGGTAGATGCCTGGACCTTTGCAGGCAACACTTCAGGGAGAAGTGGAACATACAGTCCTTGGGCAGGGTATTATGGTATAGCTGACTTCTGACTGGTTGGATTTAACTGGCTGGGTCATCAGCACTTTCTGGTTACTAAATCCACATTTTACAGTCTCCTTAGTAGCATTGCCCATCTGTTTTACCCTTTCACAAATGGAGAAGTAGGAGGGAATTTACCCCAGGGAAGAGAAAATGCTGGTGGAGAGGAAGGGCATCCACGCTCAAAGTGTCTGAGACATGCTCTCACCACCTAAAATCTCTTCCCCTTGTCATTGAGTGACTCTTAATGCTGGAATGGACAAGAAGAGAATGGAACAAAATGGGAAATTTGGAGCTTGTATGGAGGAGAAGCAAACAGACTTTTGTAGGCAGCTCTTTCAGCAGACTAGGTAAAAAATAAGGATTGCACTAAAAAAAGCAATCACCAAGAAGTGTGTGGTTAGCACTGCCAAAATAAAAAGAGTTGAAAAGAAATTTCTAGATATATCAGACTGGAATTTTTAAAGTGCACATAAAAGAAAACTGGTATTCCAGTAGAAACTAAAATAATTGCCTCTGTATTTCATTTCTGTCATTCTTCAAAGCTGAAAAGTGGTAAGAAATTACAGCATTAATATTCCCACTAAAGCTGAATGAAAGCTGACTCTGTTTCTAAGGAGAGATATCCACTACAGTAATATTGTAAAGTAAGCAGCTGGAATTACATTTGTAGAATTTATAATCCAAATTCAAACAACCCAAATCCTTTCAGTGTTCCATTTCTATGTTCATATTTTAGTATCTCTGATGCTGATATTATTTTTATTTTATGGGCTTAAGGGAATGCCTGTACTAGTTGGAATGCTTTCAGGGAACAAAGTGTTATTTTTAGATCAAGTGAATCTGACCCAGATAAAATCTGGACTTTAACTTGGCAATTACATAGTTTCAAGCAATGAATAGCACATCTGAGAAGAGAGATGAGTTGAGTTGAGTTTTTTATTTCACTTGTTATTTGATATGCAGGGATGTGTCAGTACGTGTAGTGTATCTTGCTTGTATTGGCATATTAGTTTGTGGAAAATTGCAATATATAGAAAGCATTGAAATAGGCAAAATATTAGTGTTTTGTGCTCAACAAAAGCATAAGTCATTGCATGTTGTTATAAGTAACTCAGCAAGATTTTGTTAGTGGGAGAAAAGGAAGTGCAGACTTGTGCCCTTTATGGGAAGGAGTGTGGCATTTTAGCCATTCTGGACAGCATTTAGCACTAGCACTGATTGCTCCTGGGAGGCAGATCTGTTACATGGTTCCATTGCACTTTTCCCAGTAATTCTGCTTTTCAACAAACTATCTGAAAGTACTAAGGCGATAAAAAAGTCTGTCTAATTCTCAACCTTGTAGTTGAGTTATTTTAAAACTTGACTTATTAATGGAGCTCTTGGGATGTGACAAGTGATGTCTACTGGGAGAAAGTGGTGACGTTCTCCTCCACATAATTTGTTCGCTGGTGTTTGAGTGTCAGTGTAGGGGTGAGTGGTCATGAGTTACAATGAGCAAAGCACACAAATGGTTCAGTGAAATGTTGCTAGCTGATGTGTTCTACTGCATTGAGGTCTTCTATCAGAGAAAACTCTAGACTTAAATATTATTGGATTATTTCAAATTTCTGTTTCTAAACTAAAGGAATGTCAATAGAATTAATGTTTCTTCCTGCTGAAATATTATTTAGAAGAAACAGTGACTGGTTACACTAGTTTCCTTGGTTTAAAATTTGGATTTTCAGGAATTAATGAACCATTTTTGTTTTTACAACTCTATATTTTTTTAATTTTTAAATTTTTTTAATATTTTAATTTTTTTCAACATGTGGTATCAACATTCCAATTTCTTAATAAACAGAGTAAATAAGGAGGACATGACTTATCACTTTTATCAATGCTTCAAAAAGAACTTTATTTTTGTTAAGAAAAAAGAACTATTATCAAGGTTTATTCTTTTTTTTTTAATATATATATTTATAATGTAAGTCCCCTTGGCTATTAGGCCTTCTATGTGGTGAGATACATTTCTTTTAGTTAATTAATATGCTTGAAGTAATGCTTTATGCTGTGTACTTGTAGAAGAATTTATTTTTTAATATTAAGAAATTGAGCAACAAAACGTTTTTTCCCCATTTCCCTACAGAACTTGTTTAAACCTCACAAGAAGGTAAAATAACTGCATGCAACAGGCATGAATTTATTAAAAAAAAAAGGCAGACAAGGAAAACCTGGGTAGAGCTGGGTAGAGTCTGTAAGGCAAGAGATCATTATCTCATTTTGAAGAGGAGACAATTAAATTTAGGAATGCATCTAGCAAGGTTAAAAAAGCTTTCATGAGATCTGATGAGACCGATCAGCAGCTTTCTTAGTGTTAGCACTGTAATTGAGTGATAGGACCTTATCTTACAGACACAAAGCTACATACCTGGTGTAGTATCCTGCTATGCTGAAAATCTGTATTATCTCCAGTGCAGACCCTCACATTTAGAGAAGCATGAATACCTTTTTTTTCAGCCCCCAAAAATCAGAAGAAATTCTTCCAGCTGCTGGAAAGGGTCTTGAAGTGATTTTGTAGCTGCAGTCCAAGCAGATAATGCTACTCTCTAAGGGGTACAATGAACATTCACAGGACAAAATATTAATATCACAGCTTACCCCAGAGGTGACTGCATTTCAATTTGGTAAATGGTTTTTTTATCGTCATCATCTTATCTGTCAAGCTCTGAGTGTATTTTGGAGATTTTGGGAAGAATAAATCTCTATAGACATTGCTCATTGCCATTTACAGCAGTATGCCAAATGGCATACGCTCTATTAGACAGAGCCAAAAAAGACTATCATATATTATCGTGGGGGGGGAAATCAAAACTTTTTAAAAATTGTTTTGTCTTCCTGTGCTTGATGTAATGTGATGATTCCAGAACAGCAATATGGCATTCCTGCAACAATGCCTCATCTTTTCTACCCCAAGGCGCCTGCATCAGCTTCCATTGTCACCAGAGCAAATTAGTGAACTTGTATCACGTTAAAATGACTGTAACAGCTCAGCCAGCGTCAGAGTTGTGTTGAGAAAATTTGATAAACATTCAGATTGAACATTGAGTAAATGTTTTGTTCTTCTGTCATGTACACACTTAAGAGTTAACTGCAGTTTTAATACATAGAGTACTTCAAATATAACCAAGACTGCAAAATTTTCAAGTGCTTAGAGATTATTTGAAAATGATGCCCAGGAAATCTTTATTCTTGAAAAGTGGTAAATTGACATTTGAATGTAGCATAATGCTTTCCTCTAAACCAATTCAGTCTTTTTTTTTTTTTTTTGTCTCTAAGCATGTTCACACACAAACATGTAAATCTAAACTTCTTTTTTTTTTTTTTTGTCTGTTGCTATGATTTGGCATTTGTACTGACCAAAAGGGATTTGTTTCAGGAGGTGTAATGCCTAGCAATATACTTTCATCCTTCCAATGAAGTATGCTGCCTGAGCATCTATAAGAAATACAATGCTGTGGCACTTGCTTTACTGAAAGTGTTGGTTGATCTAAGTTAATTTAAAAATGAGGCTTTAAACTATATAAGCAAAACATATTCAACTTTTCAAGGCCAGATGTCTTCTGCAGTTTTTCCAAAATGTTCATCCTCTAATGAAACTAATTTTGGAAATATTGTCTAAAATTGAAGCAGAAGCTTAAGCCTGTGCTACATAGTAGTCATTCGTCAACTTTTGTGATTCAGTTTTGAACTGTTCTAAATGTAGCTTGTGCCAGTGTTGGTACCTCTGACTTTGCTTCAGACAGTTTGAGGAAAATGGCTGTGTTTACACGTAAGGACAGGTACAGTTGGCACAGTAATGCTCAGTCCTCGTTCCCTGGTAAAGCTGGAAAGGGAGGACTGCAGGGAGATGCACAGAAACTTGCTGCTCTTTCATGTCTGGATTTTCTGCTGTTGGAAACTTAAGTTTCTATGTTCATCTCTGTAGAGCGATTCCTTGTGGAACAGGGGCATATGATACCCCAGGACAGTCTGGGCAGTCTGGGCACCCCAGGGTTGCTGCAGAAGAACCTCTGAAGGGGCCTCAGGCTGCAGATAGGCCAGAAAGACACCTGGCTGCAGGCAGCCTTGAACAGCCTTGGGAAAAGTTACACGCTGGTCGGCTCCCCTGCTGCTTAGAAGCTGTCCTGTGGGAATAGGGCGTGAAGCTTTATAAAATAGATATAAGTGAGTGTAAGTAAACAATAAAGGGGGCACGATGCTCAAATCGTTTCGGTGTTCGTATCGTGACTCTGGCCGGTCTCCCCAGCACTCGGAAACCCCCCCGCCCCCTTGCTAAACATCTCTTATCCTGGCATGCACCTGGCCTGTGGTCAGGGTATGTGCTCAGGCCCTGGGGCTGAGATGTAGCTGGTAAAACTCCAGGCTCTAAAATATTGATCTTTCACAAGATCAGCCAAATTGCTTGACAATACTTTAAAATAATACTTGAGTCTTATGTCTGCATATTTCTGAAACCCAAAAAAATTAAATTAAGCCTTCAAATACATATCAGATACTTTAGAAAACACTAAAAAAGGTAATATTCTGTTTTATTTGAACCACAAGACTACAATATCTCACAAGGGACTCTAATATTAGCCATTTCCTTACAGTTCTGGGTCAAATGAAAAAAAGTCCGTATGTTATGTTCTTTCTCTTGAAACTAGTTTTTCCACTGCTTGCTTTCCTGGTGCCCTTGTCTAAGCTGTTAAATTGTTGTTTAAATGAAGTGATTCCAGCTCACTTAATATGAAAGCTTATATAGAAGTTGGCAGATATGGAAGCAACTTCCATACATCTTCTCTTCCTCAAATTTCTCAGGAATTCAGGTCAGTTTCCTTGAATAGGGTTGAAAATAAACTATTGAAAATGATGCCAATTCGTTTATCACAAATTTTTCCTATTTTTTTTCTGAGCTTTAAAGGGGCTTTTGTTTGATATTTGGCAATGACACAATCTTGCCACACACCACTACCTCCTCTTAAAAAGTAACAAATAAGTTCCTTACCTATGCAGGGTGGTAGTGTTAGGGCACAATGAAAGGTGTCTGGAATTAAGGCCTTTCTCATATATAGTAACAAACTGCTTGACAGGTAGAAGAGCTGTTGTGAATAAAACAGATGTATAAAGCCCCTTTCTGGAAGAGAGGTTTTGGTTTACTTAGAATCTGTCTATCTATTGTATCATATTTTACACTGACTAAGGCAAAAGTCCAAGCATTAAAGTAGCAGTGATCACATTCACATAAAGACAGACAATGACAGAAAGCAACAGCGATGAAAAAACAGCAGTGGGGTGAAAGGATATAAAAGAAGCCTGCAAGAAGAATGCAGAAGGTACAGGGCTGCAGGTTGGCACTTCTGGACAAGACAAAGTTCATTCAGGGAAAATGACTGATATGAAAACCCCTGAGTGCTCACAGAGCCTGCTTTTACAGTTTGCAGTAACAAAGAGAAGTGTGAGTTAATGCAAATCTATTCTGACAAACCTAATGAAAACAATTACATTTGCACCTTTTAGTGTCCTGGGAATTATTACGTAAGATTTTCAGTCTCTGGAGAATAAAGCTGATAGACATCAATTTCATAGATTGTAGCAGGACTTCTTAGTGTGCCTCAAATCAGTGAGGACGTTCTGCTGAATTTCTTTAAACTCAGTCAGAAGGCCAAATTTCAGAGCTACAGTGAATTTTATGCTGCCTGCAGTATCATATTTGAAATTTTAGATATTGTTGAAGAAATTGGGTTATTCCCAGACTGCATCTTAGAAGTTAACATTTTGCATTATTTAACCTATGTGACTAGAGGTAAAGGAATAGAGGCATGATGGCTTCAATATTAAGATCCTAGAGTGAATTTAGCACATAGATTAACCTCCACGAGCGGTTTTAGGATAGGGTTGGCCCCATGCTCTTTTTTGAGGGTACCTGTAAGTAGAGGCCAGACTTTTTAAAAGTCTCCCATTTCACGTCCAGAGAAGGGCAACAAAGATTACATAGGGTCTGGAGCACAAGTGTTATGAGGAGCTGCTAAGGTAGATGGGGGTGTTTAGCCTGGGGAAAAGGAGGCTCAGGGGAGACCTTATCACGCTCTGCAACTGCCTGAAAGGAGGGTGTAGCCAGGTGGAAGTTGGTCACTTCTAGGTAAGAAGGGAAAGGGCAAGAGGAAAAGGGCTCAAGTTGTCCTAGAGGAGGTTTAGATTGGATGTTAGGAAAATTTTCTGTACTGAAAGGATAATCAAGTATCAGAACAGTCTGTACAGGGAACTGGCTCAGTCACACACTCTGGAAGTTCAAAAAAGGTGTAGATGGGTGCCTAGGGATGTGGTTTAGTGTTGGACTTAGCAGTGTTAGGTTACTTGTTTTACTCATTGCTTAGACGTCTTTTCCTCTTTAATAATTCTATGGATTTGCTAGCACAAACTGCTTGTCTATTGGGCTTTTACTTTTTAAAAGTACATTTTCTTATTTTGTCCAGTGTAAAGAGACAATTTTTATAGAAGAACTTAAAAGCAGTGACACCAGTTCTTTTGCACATTTGGTTAATCACCTTCCGCTCTCCACAAGACTAGGTTCGGCCCTTGACTATGTCACAGCATGAAACCCCGTAGGCTTGAAATACTGGCTAGTCATTAGAGAGGCATAATATTACACCAAGGTGTTTCTGAGCATTTCAATGCCCTGATGTATCTGAAATATCATAGGAATGTAAAGCATGATTATGATTTTTTCCTAGAAAATGTTGCATCTGAGTGTTTAGTTTCCATTTTTAAACCTGTGAATGAAAGGTAAGTTATTTTTGACACTATGTTACTATTGAGGAGGGTGGTGTCTTCATCTTATTTTTATTTGATGGCTATTTTGGTTATTTCCTCAATGTAAATTCCAAAGAGTGCCTTATTATCACTTTCAAGATATGAAATTGAAAAAGAGTAATAATTTCTCTCCTGACTATTGTTGTTTCACACGCTAGCATCCTAGAATATCCACAACCAGTCTCATCAAATACTGATTGACCTGCGAACTTAAAATTTAGCTCCACACGAAGCAAGCAAAGGACAAAAATGTCAGAATTTCATACCTCCTCACTCAACTTTTTTTTCAATGAACCATTTTCTGAAGATAATGTGAATTAGTATTTCGAAGAAATATCACATGATTTTATGTTTTATTGCTATTTCAACTGAAAAGAAATAATAATTTTTGTTTTGGAAAGCATGAGTTGTTTTTGGCCTAAGCAAAAAAATTAGCCATTCTGTCACTGAGAGCAGTAAGTGATCAGATCTCAGATAGGAAATACAATGTGTGGATAATAATCTTCTGAAAAAGAGAACATACTGGAGGCTAAATATTTGCATAAAATCCAACAATCCAACCCTTCTGTTTAGCATAAACACAGACAACTGTGAGTGTGGGTTTAATTCCCCTCCACCCTCTGAACCCTGAAAATATTTTTATGCACAAAGCTTTCATGAACAAACGTATTATAAAACGATACCCTGAATAGTTAAATGGAAATTTGAAATAAAACAGATAGCAGTTTAGTGGAGGACAGCTATATTTAAAACATGTTAATTTGTGAACATACCTGATTATTCTTTTTTGGTTTCTCAGAAATCAAATTGCCTTTGAAATAATCTTGGAATGTTAAGTTAGTTCTTACATATATTAATATCTGGAATGCTTTAAGAGTGGTTCTTACCAACACCACACTATACCTCAAGGTCATGAGCCATAGCTGGAAACTGAGAACCAAACCTTGACTACCCATGGCCTTAGAGGTTTGATAGAGAGGAGGTAATATTTGAGTTCCTTGGCCATATTTCATTTGAGAAATTAAATATTTTGCAAACTACTGATCAGAATTCTAAGTGCACTATGTACTTTTTTTTTTAGTCTACTTCCTTTGCTAGGCTAAAATACAGCTGAACCAAAAGAGTTGAACTATACAGTAATATGACTTTTAAATACAAAGAAAAGATCTGTAACTATAGTCATGGTTGTTCAACCTTAATTCCATCTGAAGGAATCTTCCTTAATCAAGGTGACATGGGCAAGTACAGTGCTATCTGAGAAGATAATCTGGATGTAATTTGCAATAATCTGTGGCGTATCTGATACTGTTTCTGTACAACTGCTGTGTTGGATTCAGGCCTGATGCTGATTCAATGGCTGCTGATGTACATGAGTTTGGTGTTTCATATGATCCACATAAGATCAGTTCTGTAGAGTGAGTAGAATGCTGCAATGTTAATATGGGAGTTACTAAAATATCATTGTAAAGAAACAGCTGCTATTTGACTCATTAAGGCTATACTTTTTAAAAGAAAACCAGCATTTAAAGTGACTATTTATTTATCACTGTCATGTATCACTACAAGAACTTTCTATTATGTGTGTTTGAACAAAAGAACTCTAAATGAGAATATTCCAAAGTAGTGTAAAAAATGGTATTCAGACCTCAGCTGACATGCACTTTCTTAAAAATATTGTACTATTCCTCAAACTGGTGTTCAGGCATGGCTGAAATTTTCAGCACTCTAGGCACGTTATTTTGAGGTAGCTCCTTTTTGACATCTAGGAAGAATTGTACCTGTAAGATAATATGGTACCTGAGCTCTAGATATCACCAGGGGAGTGTTAAATGGAGACATTCTGCTGAATGGAGAAAATGACCCTCTAGAATATCTTACCTGGAAAAGCAAAAAAGCTCAGTGGATAGAAAAAAAATGAACAATCAAAAAAGATAGGAAATATGTAGTCCTGAAATACTAATTCCTGACCTTTGAAATACCCTCTAGGATGTGCAAAAAGTAGTTTTGAAGAAAAGATGACTAAATTACAGTATTAAAGGGTAGGAGAGCCACATAGCCTCTTCTACCACTGACACTTCTCTTGATATAACAAAAATCTGTAGCAACAGAGTGAAGGCATTTAAATCACAAACTTCTCCATGTGGAAAAAAATGCACAAGTTGATAATGTCCATGTCTTCACTGCTGCATTTTTAGGAAAAAATATTAGATTTCTACCTCGAAACCTTGTTTCTATAACTATCTGTGGGGAACTTCTTGAGTACCTTTCTCCTTTCTCTTCAGGACAGAATTTTCAAAGAAGAGAGCCATCAACTTTCCCTTTTACCTGGGTTACTGAAGAATTGTCAGCTGCCTTGTACCATACCCACACTGCTTCCTGTCCTATGGGAATGCTGAGGAAAGAAGCTATATTGCCATTACACTGGTATGGTATTTTATTACTATATTTTTCAAGGTATTTTCATTGGTATTGAATCCTAAAAATTATGTCAGCAAGAGTCGTGGGAAGATTGCTAAATCTTTGGATTTTCCTTCTCTACCGACGAACCATGATGCTGAGCAGATAGATTGATATGCTTATGTTTGTCATGGATGGTGAATCAAGATAGAAGGTAACCTCATAATGGAATAATTTTATAGATATTCAGTATTACTGGTATTTAATTCTTTATCACAGGAAGACTTACTAGCATTTTCTTGTTTCTGGGACAACACAAACAGTCTGAAGAATACAGAATTTATGAAGCTGGTTAGGCCTTGCCTCTTTGGTCTCATGTAAGAGAGAAGGAAATGCACACCCACTTGGAATATGTCTCATTATGACTACAATGGACTACTATCTTTTACACTAAATCACCAAAGTTGCTTGCTTGTGTGATTTCTTATAAGCTGGAGCCTTGTATTTTGTGCATCCTTTGAAATAATCTTGGAATGTTAAGTTAGTTCTTACGTATATTAGGAGGAAGCTCCTGGTAGCTTCCTCATACTAGATCAGTTTCTGGCAGATAAATATTTTGCCTGTCTTGGAAGAAAATCTTTAAAGTTTTTTGTCCCTGCTCTTTTTATTCTATTATGTTAAATTTGTTGGAAACAGCCTTTCACTTCCTGATGATTTCTTGTCTCAGAAGTCATAGCAAGAGATTTGGATGAAAATGGCAGAACAATTAAAGCTTCATTTCAATAGCTTTTTGTAGTACTCTAAAAACTGGCCTGCCACCGCCTCCTGATTTGTAGTAAGATTGGTTCAGTATAACTGATTTGAAGAAGTTTTGAAAGTCTCTGAATTTCAAATGTTTCTGATGAATGCATATGTGATGTGTTTCAAACTGTAATCCAACTCCCATTGAAGTCTATGGCAACGCTGCCATCAATTCCTATGGTGCAGAAGTGGACTTCTGCACCAATTAAGAGAAAGAAAAGATATTTCTCCCGAATCTTTCAACTTTCCACCAGCCCTAATAAACACTACTTTTAGTTTCAATGGAGAAAATTTCTCTGAGAAATCCTGAATGTATTTTTTCATTATTCATGTGTTTTTCGTATGTGAAAGAACACCCAGTGCTTCTGGAGACCATTCTGAGTAAACTATTTGATAGGATATTGAAAGATGCAGGAAATAATCTAGAAAAGCACTATCTTTAGCTTTTAACTGGTCTTGAAGCTACAGAGGGAAGTAACTGATAAGAATTAGACTTTAAAATAAATGACCAAAAATTGTGAAATCATTGGACAGTATATATCAGAATCTGATAACATGCTGTATGAGAAAGGTAATATAAGGAAACTGTATTTCATCAGGTTGAAAGGTTTGAATGTTATATGTGTGGTTTATTTATGGCACTGATAAAGGATAAGCAAGAGGAAATATGGGTCTCAAATTTAGGGCAGTCAGCTGAAGGAAAATTGACATTGATTCCTTAAAAGGATGGAATCCCTAAGGTTGTCCTTAAGGCAATACTTTACATATTTCTTGCCACTGGGTGAAAAAAATGCCAGAAAACAATGCCAACAAACCCCCAAAAGAGGGACTGTTGACATCACCAGCATGTTCTGATCTTGCAGTATCAGGTGCATCTGAGCATAGAATATGACTTACAAAGTTACTTAAAAGTAGCCTGTTTGTTTGTTTGTTTGTTTACAACTGAGTCATGCAGCAGTTCTAAGCATGGTGGGTGACAGGTAGTCTGAATTTGGGTGACTGCAATGCTGTCATGGGGCAAAGGATTAATCTAAATGTTTGTAAAAATTAGATGTATGTGGATATTTTATTCTGGATAATGGCAAAGCAACAAACAGCTAAGTGGTTCTAGATCTCTTTTTCTTTTTTGTTTTGTTTTTGTTTTGTTTTTTGTTCCCCCCCCCCCCCCCCCCCCCACCCCGAAGATGTGCCCATGCTCTTAAAGTAATGTGTAACAATGTGTAACAGCTTTGGAAACTCACTTGATATGTGTAACTGTAAAATCCAGGACAGCAGAATTCTATGGCAGAGGTAAAGAAGAAAATTAATTATGGAACACAGGGACCAACACCTTCAGGATGATTTATTAGTAATGTTTAACTGGGAAAATGCAACAGTAAAAACTTAATGAGGTAATTGATATTTTTTTACAGTGTTCATACACACATATGTATGTGAGAATATGTGTAAGTGTAAATATATATTTCTCAGCCCCTGGACACTTGCATGTCTGTATATTTTATATCTATATGTCTATATATCTCTATCTATCTATCTAGATATCTTTTCTAGCTCTTTTTTTCATGATAATGCTATTCAAAATATCTTCTAATTTATCTGCAAGTTATGCATGTAGTTTATCAGTGACTCTCATGGGCTATTTAACCTGACAGACCAAAATAATTTGAATGTTTGTCTGAGAGAAACATCAAGTGTGTCTTAAAACTTGCATTTCCAATTGCTAATCAAAACTGTAGTCTGTCCCAAAGGCTTTTGAAGTGAATATAAGTTTGGGGGGTTGTTTTCCCCAAATTTACTTCTGAATCTAACCGGTATGGACACTGTAGTGTGGCATGATATAACAATTCGTACAAACAAGGAGAGGGAAGGTGAAATCAGCTTGCCTCTGAGTCATGGGATTTTAACTTTCAGAAATAAAATGTAATGTTAATAGCCTGGTGCAGGACAACAAGAGTGAAAACTAAAAATTATATATTGTTGTGTAGAGTAAAAGTATGCCCACTGTCAGTTCATAAGTTCACAAGTAAGTTGTATTTTGTGCTAACATTTTAAAAAATAAAACCCCAACAAACATATCATCACTACATCTCCATGAACAAGTTGATTCCTTATAGCAGTTTCCAGTTAAAGATACACATTCCCTAGCTGAGGCTTACAGTATTTGCAGTCTGACTTCCAGACACCCTACTGTTTAGAATTATATTGATGCCTTGAAGTGGCTCCCTGAAAACAGAGGCTAGACAAGATTAAGAGAATAAAAGCAGGTATTTATTTGAAGGGCCTTCAAAAGTACACCTTGGGTAGTCAAAAGCCTCCAAGGGGCTCTACCCAAGATGGACCCTGGGTCAGGGGTTCTTCACACTTTTATAAGTTTGGTCCATTTGCATATCAGGATTAATTCTCCAACTATAATTTCAGGTAGTGATGTAATTACCACAAGTTTGCTCCCCCTTAGAGCATGGGACAACAAGGTGTCCTTGAGTTCAGGCCCAGAAATGTTTGTTATGTCTAACCAGCATGAGAGGACAGTAGCTAACAGGCTATATGAAGATTCAGAATTCCACACTAAGCAGTGCAGGATTTGAAAAATATAAAAGTTAAAACCTAAGGCATCAATATGACTTCTAGATTTTGTTTAATGACTAATTCTTAAATTTACTGTATCCTTTCAATTTTAATGACACTATTACTTCTGTTCAACTAAAAATAGTAATTTCAACAGACCCATTTATATAAACAGCAGCAGAGAACCTAGTCTTCCAAAAACTGTTCTGTGTGTACACAAACATCCCTATGTTGTGTGTATATGTATGTTTTGTATGTGATACATAAGTGTTCATGGGTGTTATATTTTAAGTTAATGCAGTATTTTCATAGCATTTACTTTTGTAAGCAGCAAAGTTTGTCCCTAGTGATCAGCCACTATGCTAACTAAAACTGGTTTTCTAATCAAAGTGATCTCAAATATGAAGTCAAGTTTTTCTTGAGAATATTTACAAATACCTTGGTCTTAATAATAGAGAAATATTTTCCCCACAGTAAGTGTTCCACATTGATAATCAGTACAGTGGAAGGAAGAAGGTAGTTTTCTGGGGATGTTTGGGTGGCTTTCTGCCGGGGATTTTTGATATTTGTTTGAAGTTGTGTGTTTTGGGTTTGGCCAACAGCCAATTTCTGAGCAACAGCTACTTTGGAAGAAACCCCCCCCCATTTTTACTGTTGAACATGATGATATATGGCATGAACTCTCTTTTGGCCAGTTTGAGCCAGCTGTACCAGCCATGTTTCCTCCCAAATGCTTGCCCATCCCCAGCCTACTTGCTGGCAGAGACTGACTAAGGAACTAAGAAAGTTTTGAGTCATGCAAGAACTGCTTCTCAATAGACAGAACTTTGGTGTTACCCACTCTGTTTTAGCCACAAATCCAAAACATTGTACCACTGGGGCTCCTATGAAGAAAATGAACTCCATCCTAGACAGTGCCAGTGCAGCTCTCTTCTTTTCTTACCCACCATGGGTATGTGTAATGATCATTTCTTCTTAGAAACTTTTCCTTATTAATTATTTTCCCTCAAATAGTTTTTCATATCTACAAAGATATTTTGAATGTTGTCTTTCCCTCTGAACGATTTTTTTGCTTGTAAAATTCATTCTCAAATAGACTGACTAGAATAATGCTTCACCTGAAAGCATGTAGAAAACATGCTCTTCTCCAGGCTGAACAGACCTAGTGACCCCAGTTGCTCCTCATTCAGCTTCTGCTCAAGGCTCTTCACCATCTTCATTGCTCTCCTTCGGACACTCTCCAGTTGCTTTATATACTCCTTGTATTGTGGTGCCCAAAGCTGCCCCCAGCACTCGAGGTGGGGCTGCCCCAGTGCAGGGCAGAGCAGGACAATCCCCTCCCTTGCCTGGCTGGTGATGCTGTGCCTGATGCCCCCCAGGACACGTTTGGCCCTTCTGGCTGCCAGGGCACTGCTGATTCAGGTTCAATTTTCCATTGACCAGGACCCCCAGATCCCTTTCTGTGGTGCTCCTCTCCAGCATCTCATTCCCCAGTCTGTGCTTACATCTGGGTTACCCAATCCCAGGTGCAGAATCCAGCACTTTTCCCCTGTTAAATTTTGTATGATTGGTGATTGCCCACCCCTCTAATTTATCAAGGTCTCTCTGCAGGGCTTCCCTGCCTTTGAGGAGTCAACAACTGCCCAATTTTTTATCATCTGCAAGCTTGCTTAGTATCCCCAATTTAGCTTAGAAAGCTCCTCCTTCTGAGGGCCTTGCTTTATGCTCTAAGGTGTGCTGTGCATATGCAATAGCTTAAAGTTTCTGCTAATGGGTTTTGTCCTGCAATTCTTCATAGGGCTGATAAAAGTCCATAGGTGTTACAGCGCAGGTGTAATACACCTCTATTTATTTGAAAAACCTTACAACTGATCTTTCTATAAGTTCGTAATTTCTCTGGAGGGAAAACAATCCACTTGTACTCCAACTTTCACCCCCAAGAATTTTTTTTTTCCTTTTTTCACCTACATCTTCTTACTATTGGTATATCATACTAACTCCCACTTGAGAAAAAACTATATATATAAGCTTAAATTTAAGTGCTAGTACTAAAAGTCTAAAAGTACTAAAAGTCAAAAGATACTAAAGCATGCGTTTGGAGCTAACTCTGAACTGAGCCAGCAAGATCTTAAATAGTAACATTGCTGTGTTACTGGTCAGAGATCACATCACTTCTTATATGTCCTTTGTCATTTTCAGTTATGAGGCTTGCTGATGCAAATGGACTTAGTATTCATAAACTATATATTCTATACTGCATGAACAACCCTGCCTTTGGCACTTTTGATATTCTGGATTTTCTTCTATGGTATATTTGGTGCCCTGCTATAGGAGCAACCTCAAATAAACAACACACATCTCAAATGACATTGTTTTCTTTTCTCACTTATTCAGTGTACCTTCACCCAAAAATCTCTCTCTGGTTTTGATCATCTGTAGTTCTTGCTATGGCACACAAAGGTGAAATAAACACTTACTAAGCATCAGTCACTGTTGCAAAACACTCTCATATCCTCCAATAGAGGCCTCCAAGCCCTCTATTGTGGTGTAAATTCATATCTGAGATGCTGTAGGCCAGATGTGGCCCATGAAGTATTTTATGTAGCATCATGGGTAAATTTTCTTTCCAGCCTCCAACATGTAGAAGACAGTGCTGTTGCAAATTTAGTTGCAGATGGTTTATCAGACTTGCTCCTCACAAGCATTTGCTCTGGTGACATGTGGGCATCACTGCAACTTCTGGAAGAAAAAACCATCACAATCTCCCTCACATGACACTTCTGAAGATCACAAACAGGAGGATGATTTCTGAAATATTAAAAAGAGTTTGGTGCAGAATATTGTCTGAGGTCTTTTTTCATATGGCCTGTAAACCAAGCTGGAATGCAAGTCTGTTTGACTGATGTCATTGAAGTTCTGTCTCGCCATGAGTCACAGACAGCAGGCTAATAGTGGGCTGTGTTCAGAGCACATGTTTTTGCACATGCATAGTATGGTATCCTTCATATACCAAAAAAATGGAACAGCAAGTTTGGCTGTAGTTTTGGCAAGTAAGTATGCTGGAAAAATGAATAAAACCCAATTACTAGTATGCTGTTCCTAAGTTCGTTCTTTTTTGAAGACTTTGCCAGCTCTGTAATTGCTCTCAGACTAATCAATTATACAAATTTTCTTTTTACAAATTAGAGCAAACTGCTTACCCAATTTCCTGATTATTGTGCTTTTATGTTTTCTTAAAGCTTTTAGATTAATTAATTCTTAGAGGAACATAATTTTACAAGCAATTTTACAGTGAATGTTTTCTGGAAAACAGTCATTAATCACTGTAATGTATGACCTCAATCATACCTTGTCTTTTAACAATACGCTTTTGTATTAATCAGTAATTAACATTGCCTTTTATTAAGGCCTACATTTAAGAAGTTATCTTTGTTACTTGAGCCTGTTTGTAGAAGGCAAATAAAATGCTTATGAACTTCTCACAGTACCTTCCCCCAAAGCTGTCAAATGTCAGAAATAAATGAAGGAAACTTAAAGATACTATTTCTGATTAATTAATTGTGTGGGAGATGGTGTTTTTGGCATAGTGTTCCTCCTGTGTCAGCATGAATACATGTGGATCATGCTATGCAGTGCTTCAGCCTGCAAATTTTAGTCAGACTGCCTTTGTAGGGTGGTTTGTGAGCTTCTCCTTAGCCCTTAACGAGTTCAGCATTCAAACGCAGTTTGTACATCAGCCTGAAAACTGATTATTTGTCTTTAGCATTACAGCTGAAAATATGGAATTGTTCTGGAATTAAAGGAAATACACGTATAAGGTATTTTGAAAACATGCATAGATATATGGATTTGTATTTAAGACTGAGTATTGTCTATTTTTCTGGCCTTGGGAGAATCTACTGGCAGGCTCTTCCTGACTGTGTGTGACCTTGAGAAAGTCTCTTAGGGTATCTCCTCTCGGCTTCCTTAATTTTTAATTGAGAGACTGATACACCCCTGCCTTACATTATGTATAACTTGCATCTTGTTTTGCAATGTATTTTAAGACTTCTGGATTAATAGGTTTAATTGAATCGGAAAAGCAACTAACATCTTCTATCTTCCATTCTGACTGAAATCCTCTGAGTGTCAGATAAAACCAAAATATAGTCGAATAATACAAAACACCTATTTGTTTTACATCGCCAGATTTGTTTTAGCTTAAAAGTCACAGAAGAATCATGCGTGTTCCTAACTACAGAGGAATGGAGAATTTTTCCATAGTGTAATTTTTAAATAAAACCAAAATTATTAAAGAGTATAGTTTTTCAAAAACAGTTCAGGAAAAAGATCTGTATTTCAACAAATCTAATGCACTTGCAGAAAAAAAAAAAGTCTAAGAAATTAATTTGAAATATCTCCGAGTGACATGCCTTGATTTTGATTCAAAATGAATGTGTGGAATTTTGGTCGCTTTTTTCTGTGAAGGCTGAGCTACTTAAACGGTTCTAACTTGAGTGAATGTAGTTCACATTTCAGCTCTCCAGCTTTGATTGCCATGCTAAGGTATTTCCTACAGTCAGATGTACTTCTAGCTTAGGTACAGTGGGAGTGATTTGTTTCTGAAATGTTTTCATGGAAAACAGTTGTAGTCTGTAGAAGAGGTCACTTTTTATAGATTGTATTGCACATGTTGTTCACTCATAGGTTCCCAGATAAACAAAATCTTGCTGGAAGAAATACTTTTCATTCTGATATAACATTCAGGTGTCTCATAAAAATGGTATTAGTTGTGAATATTGTTATCCCCTCAGTGAATTTCATCTTGTATGAAACTCAGCAACCATGAACTCACACACATATCACTGCATGACCTTTCAAGAAGATATTCTGATGTTGGACACAGGGTGTTCCATGAAAGTGACATTAGCAAGCATGAAATATTACTACCGCTATAACAAAGCAAGATGGTGTCACTTCTAGAACTGGAATTTTAGGTTTTGAATAAGCTGTTTGAGTAACTAGATAAAATCCTTTAATCTACTAAATAAAATGAAACTGTTTACTATGGGTATGAACTGAGCTCTTCTGGCATCTTTATTATAGTACACTTTTATGAATACATAATTAAACTGAGAAGACCAGTCCAGGAGTTTAAAATAACAAAAACAGCTACCATGAATTTTTGATCAAGTGACAAGCATGGCTATCTCAGGCTAATGATCAAACTTGTTTCTTCAAAAAGTGAAAACATTTCCCATGTTTGTTCGTCTGGGCTGAGATATAAAATGGTATCTTGAGAGCTCACAATTTTGGGATAGAAATAAGCATACAGTACTGTTGGATGGATGCTGATGTGAGACACAAAACAATCTTTGCTTGTTTGAACTTCCTATGGCTGTCTTGGTATGATTGTATCATATTGTACCTCTGAAACTGGACTTATTTTTCAATGACTGAAAAATCTGTGGTATTCATTTGGGTATGTTCTTTTAGAAAACAAACTTAGCACAGAAAATAGCGTATTGAAATTAATCCAGAAGGCTTTTCCTGAACTAGGTGTTACACGTGTGCCACAGTGGTACATCTTAAGAACCCCTTCCTTATGTTCATTAATACCTATTCAGTACTTATCAGTCTTATTTCTAAATTGTATTTTAAACTTTACAGTATTGTAAAAATACCCATGAGATTGATGAATGTGTTTCAAGCCACAATGAAACTGAGTCATAAAGTGGAACTACAAAGATGGGTTCTTGTTTCTGGACCCACACTATTGTTCATAATAAATTAATTCCTGTTGTGTTAGACAGTTTATGCTTTCATTGCAGTAAACCAAAGTGCATGTTGTCAGGGAATAGCTCCAGAAAGCTGTAAGTATTTTCAGTTTTAGCATTTTATGTTCCCTTTGCCATTGAAGATACCAGACCATTCTGGAGGAGGCAGTGAAGGGTTGTGAAAAATAAATAATTTAGTAATGAAACTATAGACTGAAAAATGACCTGGTGCTTCTCTCTTTTATTACATTTTTCCTGCAACACATACTGCTTGTGAAGTTATGTGAGTGGAAACATGAAGTATGAATCCTCTCTCCTTGTCCACCAGTTTTGTCTCATAATCCTCTTGGCTTGGAGTATTCTTTCCTCTTAGATAATTGCATTTCTGTTGTCAAATACTGTGGGTTGCCATTTTATCTCAAGCATGGCTTTATTCCCTTATTTCTGTAATGTCTTTTTCATTCTTTTCTTTAAGATTTTTTTTTATTATTAGTTATTTCTCAGATAGTTTAATTATTTTTGTCAAAATATGCTTACAGTTAGGTCTCTGTACCATACATCATTGGTGTTATTTTATGTAATGTAACTGTCCCTGGCATAATTTGATTGGACTTTCATTGTTTATGCTGTTTCGTAGGTTAGGCGGGGCTGAAATGCTACAGAAGCGGTTAAAAAAGATGTGTCCCTCAATCAGTTTAATAAATGTAAAAAAAATATTTGGTACAATGCTTATAAATGGAAACAAAGTCTTTGAAAAAGCTGGAAAAAAAGAAGAGAGGATATACAAATGATGCTAGAGGAGATTCCATATGGGAATATGACTGAAACAGCCTTCCCCCAAAAGTTCCATTCTCTCATCCTTTGAGACTCAGTAAAATAGGATCTTCACTTTTCCAGTTCTACATAGGAATTTGCTTCCTGAAGTGCAAATACACTTAAGCTGCAAAAGCTGAACACCTTGAAGGCACCCAGGAGGACATATCTGTATGCTTGGGTTCACTCTTGTGCTTCACTCCTGCTTTCCTCAGCATCTGCAGCTGTGAACAGGTTGTAGGGTTAGATAGGACTTTAGAAAGGCAGTTCTTAGGAAATAATTTGAAACTTATTGATGCTCAGCATTTTTTAAAATTAGGCTAGCTGTTTGGCTGTCTAAAGGGAGGTGACAGTGCCTAAATTTGGAATATTGAAAATCCTCATCAGTTTCTTCTGATTAATGGCTTTTATATATAATTCAAGAAGTCTTAGCATGAAAATACCACAAAAAATTCAATAAGGGCATAGAAACAAAAGCTTTTTTAATTAATTAGAAATGCTTTCTGAATTGGCAGATAGCTTTCCCGTGGGAACCTCCCAAATATGCATAAAACTCTAGAATACATAGACTAAAATCTCACAACAAATCAACGAGTTTTCTCTCTAGACTCAGGACAGCACAAAAGAGTTCTGAAGGAGTTAGCTTCCTGCCAAAATAATTTGTCAATGCTCTTTCCTCATGTTTTCTCATTTAATTGGTTCACTAGCTTAAGAACATAATTTCTTTTATGTTTTTGTGCTATGAAAAAGGACAAAAGATTGGAAGCACTATGATAAGTTCCCTGAGGGCTCTTGTTTCTAGAATGAACCCTGATTTTATTTATTTTCTTTTTTTCAGTTTAGGTTAGAAGTTTTTTCCTTTGTCTGAATACATGTCTGCCTGCTCTGACTACAGGGCTAAAAGCTTACACATAAATGTTGTCCTCACCATTTATTTGGGGACTCTGCCCTCGATCTGCATTTCTTGAAATCCCAGCATAGCAGTTTACAGACTTAGCACATGCTCTTGTTGAGGAATGCCTCAAAACTTCATGCAGTTCAGGCCGAGCTGAACTGTACCTTGAAAAAAAAATTACAGACTTATCTTCAGCATGTATAGTAGGTGACATATGAAGGATATTGCTTTAAAAAGACACAGAGTGAACATTAAAGCTAAATGAGAAGAGTGGGTCCTTGCTGTCCTCATGGGTACGCTCTGGCAGAGCTGCAGGTGGGGTTTCCTGTATTGCATGCCATATGTTGCATCTGTGGAAGATAACACATTGATAGACCTGTGACCTTCCATAGACTGAAAGCATCAGTGTCTCAGTATTTTTGAGGAAGCTGAGAACAGACAAAGAACAACACAGAGTAAAAGAGCAAATGGCATTTTACAGCATATTGGCTTCCTACGCATCCTTGCACCAATCTTTCAAAGATGTGCTGGTGTTAAACAAACATCTAGCATGTTGTTGCTGCATTATGTTGGGCATACATTTCTGAAATTCTAAAAGGCCTAATCGGTACTAATTAAGAATGAGTGATTTGAGCAACAGTAACAGTGTAGCAGTGTTTTTCTGGGCTGAGAAACCCAGGCAAAATGCCAAGGTAACATAGCTATGCAGGTCTGAAATTTGGGTCTTTTTGAAGGATTATACTTTGTGCTATGTTGAAATCTCTTTACAGATTAAATTATTGTGTGACTGGCTTTACCATATCCACACAGAGGAGTGAGATGACTCCAAAAAAAAAGCTGGAGTAATTTTATACTGAAAGAGCATCTAATGTGTATTAAATTTATCTCATGTTTTGTAATGACATTCTGATTGTCCTTTTACAAAAATACCTCTGGTTGTAAACAGCCTATTGACACAATAGATTATGCAACAATCCATATTGTTGGAATTTTTAGAGATTAAGGCATCATTAAGCTTCTATAAGATCTTTACAAATGCTTCCTCGAAACAAGGTGTGGGCAAACACGACAAGTTGCTCTATTTTGTGGTTCTGCCCCTTTCTGTCTGCCATGAGATAAGGAAAAGTACAAGTAAAGTCAATCAAGTATGTAGTATGAAAACCATTCAGTGGATTACTTCAGTATATACCTAATTTCAAGTCTGAGTTGCATCAAAGTTGAGTATCAATGAGGACAGAAAAATAATAACACCTGTGAAAAACTGTACAGGTCTTCTTTCTGAGATCATTCATAAATGCACTATATAATACATAATTGGGCATTTTCCACTGTTTGTCTTCAGTATTTGTATTAGACTATTAGTTTTTAATTAATTTTTTACATTATGTCAAAGGGGGAAACATGTATAAGGCCATGCATGCAAAATTAAGAGGTGCATATTTATGATTGCATCATAGTTTATTTTTTTCCATACACTTCTAATTAGGTAACAGAAAAAGAAAATATGCTCACAAGTACTCTTTCAGAAATAGACAGAAGGTAGCTATTTTACCAAGCTAAAATAATTTGCTTTTTGCCTGTAAATATTATGCTTTGCATGTGATAAATATTTATAAGAGTTCTATTAAGTATTTTTAGAAAGGGGTTTATACTTAAAACCAAGAAGCTCATATACATCAACAGAGCTCATTTGACCACCAGTCTGGGAGATAATGATTGGTATTATGCAAAAATGGCTATAGCTTCTGAAAGTGGCAGGGAAAATTGTTTCTCCTCCCATCTCAGTTTCTGAAGAGGCAAATGAAAAATGTGACAATATTTTTCTCACTGCTTTCTTTTCATGCAAATTATAATGTTTTGGAACTTTCTTCTGGAAAAAAAGAAGCAAAGTAATATCAACTGCTTTCTGAGAAATTTAACATTTTCTATTTACCAAATGTACGGATCATTTTGGAAATGCCTATCTTTTCTGTTTTGACAAGCTCTTGCTCTGCAACGATTTGTGCCAGAGATGCTTCTCAAATCAATGGGCCCTTTCAAAAACTTTTGTTCAAGAAATATTTTTAAAAATACATATAGGGTTGAGGAATGAATCCTTGTGTCATACCATGAACAGACCACTCCATTTCTGTTGAGAAAATACAGTTTTATTTTGTTAGCATTAAATTGCTAAATCAGAAAACTTAGAGATAACCTTTTTTAACTGAAAATTCTCTTGGCCTATAGTATTTTCAAATAAATTTTGCATCAATTTACTGAGAGCGGGTATAAACCCAACAATTTATAACTACCCGCTAAAGTTCTTTTTCTGAACCAAACTTCCTGACAGAAGTAATTTATAAGATTAGTGTAAAATTTTGCATTTTCCCTTCACCTAAGGGATGTTCTTTATTTGGACATTGTTATTTTGCCTTCCTTCCTCAATGGCACACAGCTGCATGTGTCACCATGCCTGTCATACTCGGAATCAGAAACATACTTCCCTCCTGATAATGCACCTGCTATGAAGCACATCCTGAATTATGAGATATTTATTCTTCTGAAAACTGTCCAAAAAGGTATAGGAAATTTATAATAGAAAGTTTTGGGCTGGATTGCCCTCATCATCACTTGACTGAAAATGGTGTCCTATACCACTTCACTCATAAACTCATGTGTGTGCCCCTCTGCAAAATGAATATCCTTTTGAATGAGTAAGATTTGGCTGTATATGAACTAATCAATTCAAAAAAGTATGAAGCAGAATTCTTTTTGTATTGCAGATCTTGATTATACCATTAAAATCAATCCATTACTGTTACCCTTGTATTTTTCAAGAGAAGTGTAACCAACAATTAAGATACAGTAATGTTACAGTGGGGATTCTGTAACACGATGCATCAAACAAGGAGGCCCATGGGAAAGAAATATAGATGGACAGATTCTTGGTAGCTGTTTCAGAGATGTTTATTTCTCCAGCCGCATGGCCGGAGCTCTGCCCAGGAACTGTTCCAGTCACGGGACCAAGGGTCCTTCTGCCCGCGCAGGGAACACAAACCAACCAACGGGAACGAGGCTGAGCAGGGGCAGGGAAGCCCCGTGTCTGTGCCCTCAGGGCCCCTCTGCCAGGGCTCCATGGCAGGGGGGGAGACCCTGACACAGTACATCCAGCCTTGGGAATTCAAACAGTTTATTACAATGAAGAACAGGCTGTTCAAGTGTACCTTGGTTGAAACAAAGAAAGCTAGAATCAAAACCATACGTCATTGTGTAATTAACTTTTTTCCCATTTCTGTTGTATTGCTGTAATTACACTAACGGAACATTGTCATTAAAGAAATGCACAAGGTATTGGAATATCAACTCCATTTAGTTCACTGGTACACTTGAAGAGGGAAGCCTTTTATACCAAAGGAATCATAAAATGTGCTCCTATAATTATTGTACTATGAAAGGCAAAAATTAGTTTTCAGTATAATCCCTGGAAATGGGTGGTACCATAAAGCATGGCAAATTAATGCTGCTGACCATTATAACTTTTTGGAAATTAAAGCTTTTTTCTTTTTCCGGATGATTGCTTGTGAGAACAATTCTGGTTTAATCAATGAACTATGTGTGCTTCAAATTGTTCAGGAATCTCTCTTTTTTTCCTACTCTTTAAAGTTATTTTGAAAATCAAATTTTCATTGAGGTGCAAAAGTCACAGAAGTACCTCTGAAATACACCTCTTCTGCTCTGGTTATCATGGAGATGTTCACAAAGCATGCCATTGCAATAGGTGAAATCTTTAAAAGCTGACTTTAAAAGGATGCAGAATAATACTTTGGAATGTAATGTATTCATGGAAATCCATAAAGTAAAGACAGAATGTTTGAGCTGTTTTTCAAAGCTGTGATAATGAAGGCTTAGTAAACAGTATTGAACATACCTAAAAGTTGGTTAGACTTCTATCATTCTAGTCTATGATTATTAGATTCATAATAATGTAACATGTCACCACGGCAACTTTTCCTCCAATGCAAGTAAAAAATAACTCTCAACTGTGAGAGCAGAAAAGGATATAAAGGGTGTTTGAGGGGTTTTTTTCTTCCTCCAGAGTTTATAGAAGTTTCAGATATTTCCTAGGACAGATCTAATACAGTGGTCTAAGTACTTAGGAGACATTACATTTATTTTCTAAAAACATTTTGTGGGCTTGGTACAAGATTATAGTGCATTTTCAGAAACTGATTGTACTGTGATGCTGATAACTTGTCTTTGTTTAGAGCTTTCCATATTTCCTTCATATATTTTCCATCTGCTTTTTTTTTTCCTTTAGAGTGTGTAAAATCTAGCAACACTAGTGAAAAGACTTTCATTTGCAAAATCAGAAAACAAATACACAAAGGGTGTTGATTACCCTCTCTTTTTTTCCTCTTTCTCTTTGTTTCTTTTCCCTTTCAATTATGTGGAAATAGAACTGACCACCACATATTCTAGCAGGCCCATTTTTTTTCTTATTCACTAATTTCCCTCTTTTTCTTACATTCTTATTTTACTTTAATTTCTCTCTTGTTAATGACCACGTAACACTAATAGGGAAGATACATTATTTAGCAACTGTTACATCATTGGAGGACATCACTAATAAATTCCTTCAAGTTTTTCTGCATCTTAAGATGATGTAAATTTATACTTTGTTTTAGCAAACAGATGAATCTTTGTCATTTCTTAAATACTATATAAATCAATTCAGTATTAGCTGATTAAGTATTAGAAATGTCATAGCAATTTTTATGGTGGGAACACCAAGAAAATTAGGATGGGAGTCCCACTGTACTATCATTGTATAAGCACGTGCTGACATACCTGTTCCTTCACACTAGAAGCCTTGGTCTTTAAGTGTTTTGTGCCCCTTCTTAAATTTAGGGTAATCCCATTGAAGTTTGAGTCACAGAATCATAGAACAGTTTGAGCTGGAAAGGACCTTAAAGATAGTCTAGTTCCAAACCCCCTTCCATGGACAGGGACATGTCCCACTAGATCAGGTTGCTCAGAGCTCCATCCAGCCTGTCCTTCTTACCCACATGCATAAGTTTGCTTTTGACCAGGACCTAGCAAACAGTTGTGTGTCTGACGTACTCATGTGAGATAAAACCTTGCTAGCCATTTCTTGGATGCCAAAGGAGTCTGGAAGTCCCAAGAAGCTTTGTCCATGCCTCTTCTTGCAAAATGAACCACATACTCTTCTCTTTTTACCCTTCTGTTTCTCAGAGAAAAAACTGTGAAAGTGTGGCATGTCCCCTGCAGTGTAACACTTCATTTCTGGTGAAGGCTGATAAGAGGAAATTTTCTCTACTCTTTTAAGAACCTAGAGTTGCAATAAAATATCATGTCAGCAATAACAGAAACCATTGTCTTAATCTGGCTTTCAGCAAAATAGTTTAACTTTGTATACTAAGTATGTAATGAGAAATTCTGTTTATCTCAAGAGATGTGCGTGTGCTCAGATTTCCTACCACATTTTTGAGTGCTTGAATATAGAAATAATGATAATTTCTTTTATTTACTTGTTGTTTATAAAATAACAGAAAGAGAGTGTTAAGAATGCATAAATTAGAGTACATAAGCATACAAGGTAATGGATGGAAGTTACTGTGGAAAATTCAACTCAAAGTATTTTTTAATGCTAATATTCCACACTTATTCTTGCATTAAAAGGTATGTAATGAAATAACTGTTTGAAATACAAGATAAAAAATGCATCTTTAAAACAGGGAAGTGATTATTAAATGGCTGTATTAAAAATAGGCAAACATGACTCTCTGTTTATCATTGGCCAAAAAAATTAACTGAAAATCTGTGATCAATCATTTGTTATTTTTGTTAGAAAGATGAACAACATGAACCTGGCATAGATGAATATATCAACCAAGAGAGATATCAAATATCAACCAAGTATTAGTATCATTTTTTTTTTCTGTGCTGTTAGAAGTAGAAGGATATAAAAGGATGGATGAAATATAGACATCATTTGCTTTAAAGAAATCAGCACATCACCTAAAATGTTTCCTAGGACAGGTTACACTAAATTAGCCTTCCTGCTATAGTTCCACATGGTAAAAGCACAGTATGCTTAGCTCAGTGCTGTGATTTTTACAAGCATGGAGAGACTCACACACAAATGAGAGTCAGCAAATGGCCTGATGTGCTACTAAAAGAATATTTATAACTGTACTGTTTCACACTGAATGGAAATTATAGTTGTTGTGGTCTCACCCCTTCAAGAATAATTTCTATGTCTGTGCCCATTCTTCTATCAGCAAAATGTTAGCAGATACATTGTCTGCATAATTTGTTGGGACTCTGCACAGGAGTACTTTTGAATGCTTTACAGAGGTAAAAGAGTAGGAGAAATGCTTGCTGATAGCTAGAAAAGTGAACTGGAGTTCAAGAAATTAGAATCATATTCCCAGTTCTGCTTCTGTCTTCTTTTATAACTTTTCAAATTTGCCTCTCCTGTGGCACCTGCAATGTTGTGCACGGTAAAGAATATGTTTGCAGTGTGAAAATCTGGTTCTGTCTGACTGTGTTTACTTGCTGGACTGTTTGGTCAGTGCCCCCAGTACATAGAAGGATGTTTCTTCCTCTCTTTGGTTTGCAGGCTACACATTAGGTACATCAGTCAGTGCTAATTGAGCTGCTGAATTAGGGAGTTAGCCAAAAATCCACGCTGGCTTTTGATCACCAGTTTGTATCATCCAAAGTATAGATGAAGGCAAGGGTTAAAATAATATTCAATTTTTGGTGTATTAGAAGATGCTAGATGGGAAGGTGTAACAAGCTGTGGAGGAGAATGCGAATGCTCTGACAGCAAATGGATGGATACTTGCACTTAAAGGGAAATGGAGATTAGCTGTCAGAAAAGCAATAATACTAGAATTTAAAGGAGGGATCAAAACTGAGAACAAAGAGTACTGTGCAAAGAATCTCTGACAGAAAAACTGATAAGAAGCTGTCAACAGAAACAAAAGAAATTGCAAATATTGTAGCCACCAGGTTAATGGATGTACTTTTTGCCAAGCTCACACTGTACGCAAAGGTGTCATTTGTATTCAACTGCACTTGGGAAAAGCTGGATGAATGAGAGCATGTTGACAAGATGGGATACATTCTTAAGTGCAGAGAAATTTGAGGCCGTGGAAAAAATTAGTAGTGTTTTTCTCAAGGAAACAAGCAAATGAAAATAGAACAGCAATGAGGATTTGATATTGTTTGATTAAATATTTTTCTTTTAAATCACACATTTTGTAATTGTTGTTTATGTAATGTACAGAGTGGAAATCTTTTACCCACTGAGAATGTTTTATATATCTCTTTAATTAGCTAAATTTAAACTATATATTTCTTTAAGAAACTTGAAATGTGTTTGTAGAGCTTAAGAACATGCTGCTTTGAGAAAATGATAAAGCCTTCTACATAGTAAAACAGCAGTATAATCCCAAATTCTGGTGAGATGCAGCCATACAGAGGCTTTATGATGCTCCATATTAATTGTTACAAAATGTACTAACTCATAATACCCAAGCTACTGAGAAATTTGTGAACTAGCCCGAACAACCAAAAGCCATCTCCTATGCATCTGTTTGGCTGGCAGGGTTGCCTCCCCACTTCTGTGCAAAAGAGAGGTAGGCAAACAGCAGAACATGGATGTGAACAGATTTCTTAAGAAAATGAAAAGAATAATTGGCTCTGTAGTTGTAGTTCTAAACAAAGAAGCCAGAGTGGACAACCCATGGTTGTGATTATGTGGGGAGCATGCTGGAAAACAGATGGAGCTGTGATCTGCATAGGGCAGCCTACAACTTTCACAAGCCATCACTAAAGGACTGATCTGTGAACAACTTACAGAGATGCAAAACTGCAAGACTGGGCATGGAAGTATTTATTTTCATTTGCAGTCTACTTGGGTTCTCCCTGAGCTATGCTTTTATTATCACAGATGTCTCTCAAAAGAATTTTTTTTAAAATGGCTGCCAATTTTTCAACCGTGATTTCTGCATTTTACTGTACTTTCTTTGTAAACTTTTCAGGAAAAAATGTCCTAGATTGGAAAAAGTTACAATTATTGACTATTTTGACTAGCTCTTTGGTGATAACAGTTGAGTTTTACTCTGAAAAAATTCAGATGTTCTGCTTTTCTTCTTTTTCCTTCAAAGAATTTGCAAGTTTATAAAGAATGCATGTATTCAGCTGGGCTAAGTGGAAGTATTGCTAAGCACCTCTACACATAGATCACATTTTCCCAGTGCAAAAGTGAATTTCTGCTGACCTACATTGCTCATCATACATTTAAAATCTTTTATTAACCACTGCTGACTCTACGAGAAAATGATTTAATGAATTTTATTAATGTTTTCCAAATATCTCTGTGGAAAGTAATATATGATAAAATTGGAACAGTTTTTATATATGCATATTTCCACATAAGCTTTTTCCCAAAAGACAGAACTCCCAATTTGGCTCTTTATTACCTGCAAGTTTCTTTCTTTACTTTGTATCTACTTACAGCAGTAAGTAATCTTGATTCTGAGACTTTATGTAGAAGTGAGAAGTGTTCCTGATGGTGGGATTGTTGAACAATATCCAGACACATTGTTGTATGAGAAATGTATTTGCAGAAGAGGAAGAAGGTCTGCTTTACCTGGAGTGCATCACAACTCCTGAATACAAGTATGTGATAATCCAAGTAGAACTTTGATCTCAGTCTTTTTGTCAGGATATTTGCATCACCTCTTCCTGCCATAGGTAACTCCCCCTAAGATTTGCAGGCTACTGGTCAGGAGTAATGTATGGTTAGCATGCTCTTTTAGCACAACATGTAGTTTGATTACAGAGAAAGTTTTGTTTCTGGGGTAGTTTTCCTGTTCCAGTATAATTATTTTGGTTGTGTGAGTTTTTTAAGTAGCTGTGTGAATTTTTTGAAGAGCTCTTCTCTTTTCCTTTGGTTAGTTTCATGGTATTCTCTATAGATTAAAGTTTGACCATGAACTTTGGACATCTCAGTTCTTGTAACTGAATCCAAGAAATTTTCATTCTTCATTCACCATGAACCGATAATACATTTCCAAACTGTCTTAGACAGAAGGGAGAAACTGAGTAGCAGCTGAGCAGACAATTTACGCTGGCCACATTGTCAGCATGGGTAATCGTAAAGACCCAGAAAAGTATTGATTGTGCAGCTTTGTTTGCATGTTCTGAAGAGCAGTAATTGGCTCATCTATCTATCAACCATCTACTGTGCAAATCTGGTGTTTGCATGTATTTCAAAGCACCAATTATTTATCTAAATAACTGTTTGGGATCATTTTTTTAAAGTCACAGCAATATTACTGCCAAATTTACACTAAAAGAAAGCATTATTTGCATCAAAAATTACCATGTATTTACTTAATTAAAACACTTAAATGATCTGAGATGGAACAGCTTTTTCTATTAATATGGAGGCAAATGAATAGTATTACTTCATCCTTTCTGGACTACATCTTCAGTAGTTTTGCAGAAGGGAGTGAGTTTGTTTATATATATGCTTTGATATTTAGTGCTTGTAAAATGATGATGGCTATATAATAATTGGCTCAAAGGAACAAATAATCTCAGATGGAATCAATTCTGCTAAGCAGAAATGGCAGGTGTTACAACAGAAAATCATAACCTCCATTACTTCGGGTCTGTAATGCTACTGCAATTACTATCATCATCTTTACTAGAATTCTTTAAGTCGTGTGATCAGTAGTTATGGAAGCCATTAAACTACCTATTGACTCTATTGATTATTTTTAAAAGATTTTAAGCTGAGTGCAGTACCTGTTATTGCAGTTTTATTTTATCTCATGTTTCCTGTAATTTTTTTTCCTTTGACTGAAAAACATTTTATTTTCCTTGTCACTTTTTTCTTCCCTTATGAGGCTGTGCAGTAAGACTTTTTAGAGAGAAACAAATTCTTTGTCATGCTGGAATGTTTTGTCAAAACCAGCATGCTAGCTGGATTCACCCTCACTCTCCTCTTTAGTGCTTGCCTCCCTTCCCTGCCACTGACAACAAATTGCTTATGTGGCTACCACATTCCTTTGTATTATGACCTCCTTTGCTCTGCTTACAGTTCTTCCCTGTTTATGTTTTCTTAATTCTGTGACTTCCTGCCTTTTATATTAGAGAGATTCTGAAGTTTTGCTTTTCAGAATCTGTCTGCTTGTCTGTCTGCAATACCAGCTCTACAATCCTCCAATGTGTACAGGCAGAGAGGCTTGTCCTCTTTTCCATCTTGGTTAGGGCTCTGTTGACTCATGATACAATTTTACACTGTTGTCTCAGTCTAGACTAAAATGCAAGCTTGTCTAATTGAGGCTCATTACATCACTTGCACCTCTAGGAAGAAATTCTAAAAGAGGCTTTGTTTTATAGCTCTCCTAATAGTGCCACACAATTCTGAATCGAGAAAAGAATGCCTGATAAGGGGATGTGCTATAAGCTTTCATTTTGAGCCTTTGTTTCATGCAAAATGAGCTTAAACAACTCAGTTTTCAAGTAAAACAAGCAATATTTCTAAAAGTTACCCCTTTTAAAATTTCATATTTCAGTAATAATTTCTTGTCCTTTTCTTTCTTGCCATATTCATGTTATAATCAAACTGTATTATCTATTTAATGATAATTGCTTTCCCTGATACTGTTTGAAAAGCAGGTATTTCTAAATCTAGACATATATTTGCTGTAAAGAAGGTGACTTTTGTCTTTAGCTTTCTAAAGAAACATCTCTTCCTCTTGTACACTGTGTAAAGCAGTGCTGTCACTGATTTTATTGTCAGTTCCTTGGTTTATATGCAAAATTCTTTCTAAAACCCATCTCAGGGGCAACCCATTTTCAGATTTATAACCTCTCCTTATCAGCATTCTATTTTAATGAGTGCAATTCCTATCCCTCCACACTAACAATCAAAGGCCCGCCATTTTCACATCAGTCCATCATCCTTTTAATTGAGGCACATCTTTTTCTTGTTCATCTCAATGAAAGATGGGAATTCAGTGCTAAATAAATACTCATTTAAGTGTTGATATAAGGATTAATGGTATTGTAAACAGAACAGAAATAACAAAATCTTTCTCTTAGTTATTGAACCAGAACTTGAATGTTCTCTGATTGTGCAACACAAAATCATCAGCCTTCTCCATTACAAAAAAATCAGAACCTCTGAAGATTACTGGAAATTCTTCGAACTTTCAAGTAGCTGTACAAAGTGAAATCTCTAAAACAACATCCTGAGTCTCCCAAAATGTGTTCACAAAATCAGTTGAATTCTGTGGTTTTCATGGACTGTATTATATAGCACATAAATGCTGGAGACACTCAGTCCAGAGTATCATATCATATCATATCATATCATATCATATCATATCATCTGGTATCGCACTGCATCATATTTTATTTCCTGTTCTTTTTCTGCTTTGTTGTTGTTGCTGTTGTTGTTGTTGTGTGGTGGTGTGCAGCTGTGCTCCTTTGGTTTTTTGGATTTCAGTGCTCCTACCAGAATTAAAGGTAGAAGAGCTGTGACATTAAGAGGTAGTCCTCCAAATAAAAAGGGAAAAAGTCTCATCAAGTGTGTAAATCACTTTGTGAAATCATGGTCATCATCCACTGAAATGCGGGGAAACTTTTGTGAACTTGGTTATCTTCACATTAATGGGAAGTGAAGTCTAAACTTTGATCTGGTCTTCAAACTGGATTGTCCTTAATTCTAAGATTGAGAGGAAAATGATTGATTGTGTTTTACATAATTTATCCTCATGTCTCTAAAGAGGTAAGCTGGAATAAGTTGCAGCTGTGGGACTGAACCATCATGTGAAGACAGATACAGAGAAAAAAAGATTGTAATTTCTCGTGGTTAACATGTGAAAAGTCTCTGAACCTTTATGAAACTTAGACTCCCCAGTCCAAATCTGCATCTTCATTATGCCTCCTAAAAACATAACAAGGAGAACCTTGGAAATAACGGGTATAGGATGCGAATTCTTGGGAATTCTTGGGAATTTATTGATAATGTCATCTCTGTGAATCAAAAAATCAAAATTAGCAATGAATGCATTTCTGACCAGACTTAATATTACCACAGAGCCTGACCCAATGGGATTGTTGTTCATAATTAAGGCTCAGAGACCATGCAGTAATAATGAGACAATAATATCAGTGTTGCAATAGTAGTGGATGATCAAAAAATAACATGGTAATTTGTAATGAACAAAAATATTTACATTTAAAGTTCTGAAATGGCTATGTATATTGAATTGAACTTTTAAAATCCCAATCTGCTATATTTGGATTTATATTTTAGGTCTTGCTTTAATCTGTTTTAGACTTAAAACATGTTAAACTTATTATTAGACTTGGTCTTTGGAACAAGGATTATTTGCTGAATATGGGGTCTGTAATGCCACCATAATGCGCTTCCAAACCTGTTTTAAGGCTATTCAGTCTTGTTATATTGCAAGTAATACACAAGTTTTAGGTCTTGATAGCAAAGACATTTTTATTCCTTCCAATTTCTAGCCCTCTCTTTATAGCAATTTTCTGTTTTACCAGAATAACCAAAATGGGCAAATATTCAAGAAATGGTTAATGAAAAGTGAAATGCCAGAAGGAATTTTATTGTCCAATTTGGAAATAGTGCAAAAATTAAAAAGTACACAAGTAGCAATTCTAGTACCTTTAGCAAGAAAAACAGCACAGTGTCTAAATAATGAAAACCAATTCAGTGAACTGCCTTCTGCAATTAAAAGCTGCTTTGCAAAAAGTTTAGGCATGAACTCTTGCATCTAGGGATAAGCGTGCATTATTATTTTGTTCGTAATTGTGATTGTCTTTAGAAAATTAATTTGTGAACAGAGGCTTAAAAGCCTCTATGGCTAATATCATCTTCTGCAAACAGATTTTATAGCATATCTCAGAAAAATATCATGAAAGCTATATTTTAAAAAAGATCTGGAGCCTTGAAAATCACTAACTACTGAATATAGAGAGCTATAGTCCAGAGATCACAAAGAGATAGGAGAAAGTGAGTTTACTTTTCACTAAGAAATCTGATCTTTAAAATATCATGCATAGATTACAGAATGTGGCAAAAATGGTTTTTCAGAACTGGTTTCTTATTTTTATGGTGTTACTGTAACTACTTTATCCATAATGTATAATATTGCAGACATTTTGTGGCTGAGATCAAATTAGCTGTATGCACAGATGAAGTTCCCAACTATTTTTCATGTATTTATTTCTGAATCTTTTTAGCAAAAACATCATTTCACAGAAGTGCTGAGAACCATGGGAGGGTTAAGCCCTGAAACACACTGCCCAAGAGACTGTGGACAATACTTTACCTGGTAAGATTCTGGGCAAACTGATTAAGTGCTGCGTTGCTCAATTTACAGTCTCCAGGGATCTGTCCTAAGTTTTTCTGTGATTCTTTTCTCTGAAGTATAAGTGGAGTAGCTGAGGTGTTCATGTGCACATTGACAAAGTCCACATGCACGTGTTTTCTGTAGTGCTGGAGTTCAGGGAGAAGTATATATTTGTAGTGCCCATACCTGCTGCTCTTCAAGATCCTCAAGGAATATATAGTGTTGAATTTCCCGCGTGTTCACTCGTCGGAGGAAATAACTTTCAGGGATGGGACTATGCAATTACACAGATCTATTGTTTAAAATAACGAAATGCATCAGTCGAGGTGTGAGATTTTACAACACCTCCGAATAATGGCGACTAGTCACAAGATTTAGAGTTACATCGTAATTTATAACTTTCTAATCCAATAGACACTTAAAACGACACTGTTTTGGATTTATGACCTATCACCTGTGGCACTTCTCACCGCAATGCAGCTATGTCTTGACCAATAACTTCTCATGTCACATACACACAGATGTCTCTATTATACCATCTACATTCTTAACTTAAACTACATAAAATAACACTGTTATATTTAAAATCCTCCACCAGAACACCCAGTGTACATTTTTACTTAGAACTATAGGAACACAGGCTTGTGATCCTTTTGCTTAAGATCTATAAATCTCCGTCAATTAAGCCAGACCTAGTCTCTTCCAGGGCTGTAAATCAAAGCCTCCTTTAATTGCAGGAGCTTCTACTTCTCTGTCTCCCACAATATAGACTCACAAAATCACTTAGACTGGAAAAGCTCCTTAAGATCACCAAGTCCAACCATTAACCCAGCACTGCCAAGCCCATTACTAAACCATGTTGATAAGTGCCACATCTACACATCTTTTAAATACCTCCAGGGATGCTGACTCAACCACTTCCCTAAGCAGCCTGTTCCAGTGCTTGACAACCCTTTTGGTGCAGCTAATTTTCCTAATATGCACTCTAAACTTCTCCTTGTGAAACTGGAGGCTGTTTCCTCTCATCCTATCACTTGCTACCTGGGAAAAGAGACAACCAAAATCTCATTACGACCATGTTTCAAGTACTTGTAGAAAGCAATAAGGTCTCCCCTCAGGCTCCTTTTCTCCAGACTAAACAGCTCCAGCTCTCTCAACTGCTCCTCATAGGATTTGTGCTCTGGACCCTAAACACTATAGACAACTTGTCTTGCATTTGCCTCAATACAGTCTGGGGTAGAGGTGAAGAAGAGGGTGGTAAATGTTGAAGAATTAGTGATAAGCAAAGATAAGTTAATGATAGTATTTTTTTTAAACCAATCCTTGTTTGCAGTTTCATGATATAGACATTGCTAAGCAGCTGCTCTACTTTAGTTTGCTCAGGTGTGGTTTTGCAAGAATAGAGCATGCCCTGAATCCGGTGACATTATGCCTGTGAGATGGCATAGTATCTCTAACAAGTACAATCAAAACTCCAGCAGAATGCCTTGTGTACGGGATTGAGGTGTCTCTTGAAAAAGGCAGAGAGGCAGCTTATGCTGTGGTATTTGCATATCAAACATATCTGCCCTGGTGATTTCGTATTGTATTCTGAGCATGCAGATTGCCATGCCATTGAATTTTTCAGCTTTTAATCTTAACAGCAGTTAAACTATTTTGTCTAGTGTATGTGGAAGCTAGAGAACTATCATGATGACCATTGAAGGGATGCAAAGGAGAAAGAAGTTAGACAACTCTCAGGGATAATCTGACCACAAGTCTTTTCTGCAACAGTTTCTCTCATGCCTACCTGTAGCATCAAGTCCCAGGCTTGCAGTTAAGGAGCCAAAACCTAGAGCCCTGGTGACTGTACCAGTCCCTACTGCCTTGAGATGAGTCCTGAAAAAGAGGCTAGTGATGAGTCTTTTAGCTCTTACTTGTCTAAATGAATGGTCTTTTTTTCTCAGAACATAAGACTTTCATGTGCTACTCTTCAACCAGCTAATTTGGTTATCATGGCAAGCAAGGAAATTAAATTTTGAACACTTCAGTGAAGCCACAGGAACTGGAAGGTGAAACATTTTTCATTAGTTCGGTTCTGGCCAAAAAAAATCCAACCCAAAAATAAAACCCCAAAAGAAACAACAAAAAAAGAAACTGATGGCCCTAATCCATTGACTGCACAACCTCTGAGGGGAAGACATGCCTCAGAGAGAGGACAGAGGTGTAAAGTCCATCCCAAATGATGAAGGGTCTCTTTAGATGGAAAAAGCATTTTCTTCCTTGCCATGCTAAGAAGCAGGCTGAGGTGATGAATAAAAAGAAATGTAAACAGAAAGAGATAATCTTTTAGAAAGATTGTAGTTCCAAAATATGTTTAGTATCGTAATGCAACTAAACCAGGCATTTAAAATGAAAACTTTTTAAAAAATAATTTTATGGGCTATATTTGGCCACCTTTAAATAATGCAATTTTATTCCAGAGATACAAACCCTTATACCTTGTTTAGTCAATGATTAGCCAAGGACAGTGCACATTAGAAAAGTCAAATTTAGCCTGTATGGAAATCCCAAATTGCCCCATCATCTGCTGTCAATCACCAGATTGCCCCTGCTAATATGCAGCATAAACCAAATCCAAAGTGATTGAAATGCCACAGCTCATGCCTAAGTGCCAGTTGACACTCAAACATGATTGACACCAGGTTTGGACTGGATCAGTCTTGTACTGAACAAGCATATATATTTTTCTTCAGAAATCTGTTACTTATGTACTCACTTAAGAAGCAAAAGTTGTGTCATTCCACTGGCTTTGTCTTACAAAATTAAAACCTCAAATCAAGATTTCACACATCTAGTACTATTGCCAAGCAGTGGATTATTGATGTTTGCAATATATTCTTATGTGTAGAGGATAAATTGCACAAGATTTAGCAGTCTGAACAGAATTATTCCACTGAGAGTTTTTCCATGAAGCATCAGACACTTTATTCTATTAAGAGACGACATTTAGTGTGGAAAAAATAAACATTTCTTGCAAACACTTTTTAAGGAATTTTCCATCCTCAATAGTGTCTAAATAGTGACTAATAATTTTTAACATTGCTTTCTCTACCAACAATTTCTACATTCTAGATCTGTTCACTCACATCACTCAGTGACTATCACAAAGTTTCCCAACCTTTATAAAAGCCATGTCTTCTAGAAGGCAACTTCAGTTTCAGCAACCTGGTCTTTATCCAACGTTGTGGCCACATGCACGCTGTCCTGTACACCTTTATTTGCAGCAGTGAAATACATGAAAAAAGGTAGTGCTGACCTTCATAATATGGCAATCTCTCTCTTTTAGTGCAGTCATGAGTAGGCAGTGCAGCTTTAGGCTGAGTAGGTGTTTGAGTTATCACTAAAACTAATGAATTTTGTCTTCAGAACTATTGAGACTCATTGCTGCCCTCCTCCTGTAAGGTAGGAGGGAGGGAGTGAGCTCTGTCCTTTCTCAGAGATCCATTAAGGATTCTTTTATTAGGCCTCATATAAGCTGGCCTAGAAGATAGTGATTTGAACAAAAATGACCCTCTGTGGTAACAATGCCAGCTAGGTGGGGCAGAGCTGGCCAACTTGGCTTTTTTAATGCATCAGGATAAAATCCATGCTCTTTCATATCTATCGCTACTCACCTGAAGGAGGGGATGAGGAGGTGAGGTCCAGTGTGGAAGCAGTTAGCAGAAGTAAAATAAAAGATGTCAAGCCTTTCATCAGTGTGCCAGGATCTGTCTCTCAAGAGGTTTCTGCATGGGTGAGTTTTTTATAAAGGCCAGACCTTTGGTCCAGGGGGAAAAAAACTCCTATCTCTTGGCAAGACACTTAAGCTGAGTGGACAAAAAGATCTTGGGTTCACCCCTTCTCCTTGGCTGTGTTATCCTATAAACCTGCCTTGGATTCAATTTAGGCCTGGTGGGATTACAGTACTGTGCCTCTGTGCTAAAGTCTGTGGCAGTTTGCCATTTAAATCTATGCTGTATGTCTAAGTAATTCTTGCCTGCTCATCTGAGCAACTTTTCACTGTATTTGAGCTGGGGAATAAGAAGGAAACAATAGATGTGGAAAATGCAAGCTGAACAGAAATTCAGCTTTTGAATAATCTGTTCTTACTTTCATCCCTTATTTTCTCATCTCAGCTTTGCAACTTTACTTACTGAAGTGTAGCAAAACTTCTATTTATTCATCCTTTATATGAACTCCTGCAAAACATTGGAGATTCAGCTCTTGGGAGAGAAAAATCCACGACTAAATGTTCATGTTTTCTCTCAACATCGAAACACAAACCTCTTCTGTCTCCTCAAGGACTGCTTTGTTTATGACATTTTTTATTGTTTTAGATAAGTACTTCGCTTCTGAAGTTGGCTCTTGTAGTGTTTGTGGCCTCTAAACAGACCAAGGCAGCAATGCTTTTATCCTTTTGACTACTTGGTCTCTGTATTCTGAATGCATTTGTGAGATGGAACCTCCAAGAAAGAACCAAAATAGTAACATTGCCTTCAAGCATGAATAGCCTGCACCTTGGGATGTACACACTGGGTACTTATATTCTACTTCCCAAGCCTTGCATATTAACAGTTTTCCTCTCTTCTTTCACTTAACTTAAAAAATTTAAAGTTAAGGGTCAAAAACAATCCTAGCAACAAGCACATTGGTTTTTACTCTGAAGTCTAGGCATGACAGAAGGGAGGATCTTCTGAAATTTTACCAACAAAGTTAGATGCAGCATTTGAACATAAAAATACAATTACAGTAAATGATTGATTGACCTTTCTGAAAATGTGTTTACTCTTCTGTTTACTTCTAGGACTATTACAGCACCGTGACATCTTCATACTTTTATAAAACCTTAAACCAAAGCCTTGATGGCTGTACAAGTATCTAGAGGATGGTGCTCTGTTGTAACTCTCCTTATTTCCATGTAGGGTAAAAGGTAATAATGACTAACCACATACCTGTATATACAGTGAAACTTTTTACCCTTGTTATTGACTATGCTGTAGCACAGTCACAAGTTGGTGCTAAATAACCAAATTATGGAAATATTACATCCTTCCACTTTCAGAGCCATAGAACCCAAAGAAAGAGATCACATAACAAATTAAAGTCGTAGTCATCTTGAGATAATTCAAAGATCGCGTTTTAACTCAGCAAGCAGTTTCTTCTCGTACATTCAGCCTCATTTTGTTCTTCATACATTTTTCATACAAATGCAAGCACTTCAAAGAACTGATTATTGTACAGAACTTCCATGTTTTTTTAAATTAAAAACTGTTGGATCCTTTTTGTGTTAGCCATAAAGAGGGTGATCTGCAGCAATGTAGCTTGGTGTGCATTCCTGGGTGTACTGTGCCTGAGGAAAAAGGGTGCAGAAGACAGGAATTCTCACTCTTTCCATGACAAAAGGTGCTAGCTAACCCCACGGGAAAGGTGCTGGTTCAGTCATCTAAATTCCTGAATTAAAGCTCTCTGTCTGCGGTAATCTTCCAGAGTAAGATGCTGAGGCAATTAGTGGTCACAGACCTGGATTCAAACCCTGTTGGTCTTGTGCAGCAAGTTGAACAATATTACCAGAAGATTTTTTCACTTCAGAGGATTCTATTAGGTTGGACCAAGAGTCTAAAAAAAATAGCCAATACATATTTTTGCATTTTGTATTCAGGCAAAGTATAATGTGATTTATTTCTGAGAGCCTTTTTTGGTGAAATGATGGGTTACAGATCCTGCTTGAAAATCCATACTTTCAACTTGGGCTTTTTAACTTACAGAATGCACATCTGCTTGAATGGGATTGTAATGTGATGCATTAAGAAAAAACAGTTTCACAGGTGATTAAGAAGTAATTAACATATGGCTACTCCAAAAGCTCAAGTAAATAGAAGTTTGCTTAGTGACATATCTGAAAGTAAGCAGGACAACCATTAATGCTGAGTGAACTTCTCTGGCATGTGATAGCACATGAAGAGACAATAAATAATACAGTTTGTAACATCTTACTCATTTTGATATTGATGTAATTTACTTACAGAGTACTACTTTACAATGCTTAATATCAAATCTCACATCAATATGCAGCAGCAAAGTCTGAAAAGGACATAATAAAATACAAGCAGCTGTGAGACACATCATAAGGATGACACAAAATGATGTGAAACCAGTATTTTAGAGTACAATTACCCAATTTGCTAGAGCTACTACTAGAAAAACTTTCTCTGCATTGATTATTCACAAACCAGACATTTCATAGTATAAATTATATCACATAACATAACATGTTTTCCAAACCAAAGGCCTTCTTGTATTTCTGGACAGTTTCTTGGAAGATTTTCCTTTAAGCAATTGATTTTAAGCAAGAAAGGCGATAAACCCCTGTTATTAAACATCTGAAAGAATTTCAATGGGCAATAGTCAAAGTTGTTTCAGAGTTCTTTTTTTTTTCTATTCAGATAATAGTGAAAGTTTACTAAGATTTTTCCATTATTGCGAAGAAAACCTCCACAAATTCTCTCTGCCCTCCCCCTCAATAAAATTCAAAAAAACCAAATAAAAATTATTTATAACAGAGATAGGAAAGAAGGATTTTAAGCAGAACAGAAATTCAACAATTTGACAATTTTATGTGTGAAAGAGTGTTGAATGAGAGCCATAAAGCCTTAACTAGAATATAGTAATCTATATGAGTAGTGGTATTTTAATTAACCAGCAGTCTTGAAATGATTGTCGGTCCTGACAGTATTTATGAATAGAGCTCATTCAATTCCATCTTTCTCTGGTTATGCCTCCATAAAACCTTCTTAATCAGTGGAAATTTCATTTCTGGCAGTGCTGCAATAAATTGTTGAGATTATCTGTTATATAAAGGCATTCTCTGTTTTTTTGTTTTTTAGAGAAGAAAGAAAACACTTTTTGGCATAATGTATCTAGTATTTGACTATCCTATGTGACTGGGGCTAAATTCATAGCATGTTACACTCAAAAGGTTTCATTCAGACTTATGCTGGTTCTTTATGGTTCTAGATCTTGCTGGATTGCTTCTGTGGTGGCTGTTTCTACCTGAAGATACCTGTAGTTTTTCAGCGTGTTCCACCTGTTTCAGCTTTTGCATATTAAATAGGCTCACCCAGAAGCTAGGACAAAGGAAGAAATTACACCTCATTAAGATGAAGTGCTATTCAGTTTTCTTCATAATGTAGATGCTTTTTGTTAAAACTAGAATTCTTCCTACCATGTTCCCCTTCTTCAACCATGGAAACAAGGCAATGCATAAAAAAAGTGCAGAAGGTACTTAGGCAGCTGAAAATGTAGTTCCTCTGTTTATACTTTTAATTTGGCTTTTGATTTCCTTCACGAGCAAATTTATATCTTGGCTGAGGACAATAAAATGGGGATAATAGAAAGCAACTTAAATCTGAGAAAATAAAAAAAACATGACAAGCTTGTTTTCCTAAAATCCACATGCATGCATTTCTGATGATAACATGTTTTTTTTCAGTCTGCAGAGTTGTAACCACTATACTGTGCCTAGCAGGCTGCAGCTCCCTGAGAGCTCAGTGGGGGTTTCCTAGGGCTGTGCAATTAGTCACATCCCAGAGTCCATTACGGACAGCCCCTTGATCTGGCTCCGGCAGCCAGCAGCGTTACAATGCAGTGGATGGCAAAGGAGGCGAGAAGGGCCTTTCGTGAGGGTTTGAGATGGCTTTAATCACACCTCGCCCCTGCGAGGCTCAGAAGTAGAGAGACAACGTGGTCTGGGCGTGGGGTGGTTTTGTCAGGGCCCGAGGGCGGTCCCTGGGCGGGGTTGGGGTACAGAAGCAAATAGGGAGAAACCGAGGGTGTGGCCAGGGCTAGAGCAGGGAACAGGGGGAATATGTGAAAGAGGAAAAGCAATGGATTAACAGATCACCGCACTGCAGGAGTTGAGTCTCATAAAATAACATTGTGCTGTGTGACATAGAAACATTTTCAAAGTGTTACATTCTTATGCAGCGGTACAAAACGTGCTTTTGGTGACATTATTTTATAAAGATACCTTACTAGCACTTCATACTCAGTTTCTCAGAGTATTAAAATGTTACTTTATTCAGCTGATAACACCTGATTTTTTTTTTCAATTTTGTTTAGCAAAGTTTATAGAAAAATAACAGAAAAATTCTGATAAAAGATGAATTGCTGAGTATAAGATAAGCAAATTCTTCTGCTCCAGCAGCAGCTGCCAAACTGGAGAGCTGTCTCATACCCTCAATTAGATTGAGGCTGTGTTGATGCCTTATTACTGCTAATTAAGCATTTTAAGAATATCACATGGGTTGGAACTTTGGACTACGAATGAATGAAAACATGTGTGGTTCAGTGTGCCCTAACAATACTGTGGACAGTTATTACTAACTCCTTACATTATAAATTCATATTAGACAATCTCCTGAAGAACTGGTGGTCATTGTTTATATATACACCTCATTAAATCCTTGCAAATTAAATCACAGGCAGTGATAGTAAATGCTGAGTGAATAAATAAAAGAACAACATTACTATTTAGCTGTCTTTTTCACTTACATTCCTACCTGAATGTGTCTTGCTCAGCTAGTAAATGAAAAACCCAGAGGATATTCCTTATTCTTTACACCTTTTAAGTAGGAAAAGAAATTAGTTTATTTGCAAGTGAAGCAGCTCTGCTAGCGCCCTCCAAACATTCAACAGCAAATTATTGATTCAGCATCCTCTCTATAAAAAAACCCCAGCACAAATAAAAATTCATGTCAGATGCTCTGTAATACAACTTCTGGGAAAGAAACCATCTCTGTATTACATTGAAGCTGTTATTCGATTGCAGAGCATGGTGTTCTCTTGCAGCCTCACGTATGTGTTTAACAGGATATATTAAAATCAGCTCAGTGGGACATTGTGTGTCTCAGAGAAGATGATGAAGCACCGAAAGCAGACCTCCACTGTCTTTGCCAAGACAAAGAGAAGGAGTTAGCTTAGAATGACTCCTGTCATCCCTTCCAGAAGGTATACCAGGGATATAAAGGCCTTATAATCAATGGTGGAAGAATGAGGGGATTTCAGATGTTCGTGGAGTAGTCAGATCTCTGTCCACAGTGCTGAGCACGACCATTTCTTCCACAGGCACTGGCAAAGCCATCCTCACTGTGTCCAGCACCTGGGACAGGCAGCAGAGCAGCGGTGAGTCTCCTCTACAACCTGTGTCCTTAAGTGTAGGGCTTTAAGTGAGGGCCGTCTGACCTTTGCAGTGGGCCCTTGTCCTAGCCTGCATTGCTGTTGATTCACTTGAATGTAAAGCTGCAGTGGGAAACCATGGGAAGATTTAGATCACAGCTTGCAGTCAGTCATAGTTTGGTGAAACCAACTGTTGTGAATTCGGTATCTTAAAAACAGTTCGCTGTGTGATGTTACAAATATTCTGACTAAGAGTGCATGCTGTCAGCTGCTTTAATGCATGTTAGGTATATATCAAATCTTGGTATATAATTAAGCAAAACTTTGTTTAGAGCAGAAATAAGGTCAGTGTCTTTGATTGTACTCCTTATCACTACAAATTAACAGCCTCTAGTTTGTGAATGTACTCAAGCAACCTTTTTAATTGATAAGTATACTATGCTTGATTTAATAATATTTGCAATCAGTATTCTATCAGCCTCTAAAGTGGAGGTCAATGTGCCTAGTATCCTTTGCCTAGAAATCTGATCCTCTTATTTATTAATGTCAGATTTCATGTTTTTGCATTGTCATACTCTGCTACTCAACAATGGTGAGTAATCAGAGAATTTCACTCTTAGATTTCTCCTGGCCAAGTAGAAGCAGTACATGGGGAATGGCGAATGCCTTTGAACACATCTCACCTGAAAGCAACTGGGAGCTGTTTTGTAATCTGATTGAATTCAACACTGGTGGAACCAGTGGGGGTTTCTGTTTGCAGTGGCTACAGATATATTCTGTATATATTCCCTGTGCTTTTCTGCTCCCCCGGGGGCTGAGCTGAGATATTAAGTAATATCTGGGCAATTGCCAGATAGGATATAGTTTGTTTCCTGGAGATCAATATCCTAGGATGGAGGGACTGTGCTAGTGGTTCAGCCCTTCTGCATGAACGCAATTAATTACATAGCTGAGCCCTGTGTTTAGACACTTTCATCTTTGATCTGCCTAACAGCCTCTCTGCTAGGGATTATCCTCCATCCTTACTGACTAATTTGACAACAGACTTTATCTGTGTCCTTTGAGATAAAGATGAGAGACAGAGCTGTCTATCAGTGCTCTGAGTTTTGTAGTGTTAAAAAAAAAGCCTTTACAGCGGAAACTCCATTATGAAGGATACAAAGAAAGTCCCCACCACAAGTATTCTAATCAAAGAGAAGTCCCCTGGTGCTACTGAGGACAGAAATTGTGATGAGTTCTGTTCTGCTCTAAATTACTAATTGACTTTTTTTCTAAAGAACACCTACTAGGAATCTTGAAGTTTTATGGCAAATACTAAACAGCAGCTGTTTTCTAACTGTGCTTCCCATTCTACAGTCCTCACAAATATCTCTTTAGATTAATAAGCTGGAGACACTTTCAGTTAAAAGCAATGCTGATCAGAGGCAACTGTGTTAATGTAAGCAGATAGGTCTCAAGCTCAGAAAAGCCATGAAAATTATGGATGAGTTTTAATAAATCTCTCTTTAAGGTTCTTTTGTACGTTGGTATTTTCATAGTTTGTTTTATGGCATGAGAAGCTGACATGCTGCTGTGAGCATTCCCTGATGAATATCTGCCTATCAGGACACAGTGAAAGAAGTAATTACAGCATTAATACTGAGTTTTGTGCCCTTAAATCACTATTTGGATCTAGGCATAATTTACATTTAAAAATATGATCATCATTAGCAAATCATCATTGATGATCATCTTGATAAGTTAAGAAAATTACTGGTAACAAGACATTCTTCTGGACAGAGTTTGGACCTTTGTGCCAAACTCTCAGGTTAACAACGGGTGTTGTGTATACACATACACACTTTGCCTACATTTTTATTTTCTTTCATTTTACTTAGCCAATTCACTGACTTGTGTGGACCAGTGTAGAAATGAATATATATTCCTTACCCCAGAGCACACATTTTATATATAATTGATACCAAAAATTTTTACTATTCTAGGATAAATGTATGGCATAATTTTTTTGCTATTAATACTGGTTAAGTGTTTGAAAAACATAAAGACAGAAAAGAAGTCAAAATGGGGGGAGGAATACTTAAAAACATAAGATAGGAAAGAAGAAATAGGTTACAATTTTGCAGATGTTCTCTCTGAATTATTTATTTTACACTTTAAAATAGGTGGCCTGATTTTCAGCTCTGTCAAACAGATTTAGGTACATGATATAGTTTAGAAATATAGTTAAAAGTTTCATTAATATTCTTGTATAGGTCAAAAGACTTTTTTTTGGTAGACAAAAGTGGTGGCAGGGACAAGTACTCCTAAACACTACATTTGGATCAATGTAGGATTTTGAGTCAAATAAATTGGATGTGACATTCTATATCAAGTTCGCTCCACAAATGTGCTATATCAAAAAGCTGGGCTTAGCTTTTGAAGTGCAAAAGCAGAACATTTAACCCAAGAAAACCTTGATGTCGTTAGTTATGCATGGGCAAAACCTACACTAGCCTGAGATGGCTGGTTCCAGCAGTGACTGGCAGATGGGAACACTAGGGAGACTGAACTGCACTGTCTTTATGGACAGCCTGAATCCACTGTGCCCGCGAGCCTGTTCTGCACTTGCCTTGGACAACAACAGGAGCATTTGTTAAGGAGACTGTTCTGTGTTCTCTCAGTGGTCTGTCCTGTGCTTTGGCAGATGGGATCAAGTGGTTGATGTGCAGGGTGGATGGAAAGGCTCCGTTGGGGCACTCCCTGTGGTGCATCAGCTACCGCATCACCCTGGACCTGAACAGTGAGGGATGCTTCAGGAAGTAACCCGCACAGGCAGCTGGCCAGTTAGCTTTGGGACTGCTCTGGCATTGTCATCTGATTATAACTGCAAACCATCTCCGTTGAACCATGTCTGATTGAAGGCTCAGTGAACCCAGTGTGATAAATTAGTGCTAGGTTAAAGGTCTGGCATCTTTGACATTTATCCACCTTGGTGTGAACAACTATAAAAATCTCAAGGCAATGAGAGGTCTGGGTTCAAAGGGAACTGCCTGCATGAACAAGGCATGCAGAGCCTGCCTCTGTGTGAACTTTTGAGCAAGGAGGCATTTTATATTGCCTTTTCCATCATCTAATTTTCTTGCCTTGGGAACTCAGTTGTGAACTGACCCCAGTCCATCATGCTATACATACATTACTAACAGAACTTTGAAGTTCTTCACACATTTAAAGAGGAGGTTCAAAGGTATATCCTGAAGGGATTCTGGAGAGAGATGTTTTGAAAATTAAAGGAAAAAGCAGGCAAGAGATTCAATATCCATGTGATATTGGTGAGGAGAACAATATTAACAGTGATTCAGAATATCAGTCATGTCAAAATGTGGTAATAGGCAAATCAACCTCCTTGCACAATTATGTATAAATAGATGTATTTATTTATAGTCACATATGTGCACTTTTGCATGTATGCAGACAAGTAAATAAACAAAACCTGTTCTTTTTTGTTATGGGAACTTTATCATTTGAACCTTTTTGAGCTTGTAAGTATATGAAACTTGCTAAGCAGCTGATTTTCCTGTGTAGGTAGTGGCTTTCATTTATGCCATCCTAACAATGATCCCCCATCAGGTTTTGCATAAACAAGTCATCACACATTTTGTAACAATTTTTAAAATGTTAATTATTTACACAGAGAATGCTTATTGCTTAGGTGGGTGACTTCTGTAGTTTATAAATAAGTTAATAACAGAAATAAATAATTCAGGTACATTCATCTTTGAATCTGTTACTATGAAATCCTTTAATATTCAGAGTAAATATATTTTAAAGATTGTTGGCATTTCTTGAACATATGCAGGATTAAATATTGCAGTGTCTATTTCCATAGTTTGCAACCTACTTGCATGCAGAGGACCCCCAAACTAAACAAAATCATTTTACAGTAATTGAAACCTTGTTTCAGTGATGTACTTGAGCCACATTTGGGCACATTCTTAACACCATCCAGCTCATTAAAGGCTCAGCACAAGCTTAGGAACTGCTGAATTCAGTAAGAGTTAGTATGAACTCAAGCGCTTTCCTGAACAAAAGCCTAAATTCTTGCTAGGCTTCTGCAGAGTGTAAAAACCCTCCCTGAAGGGAAATGTTATGCTGCAGACAGAACATGCTGCAAGTGTTATTGCAGACTTTCTCATCTTTGCTGGAATCTGCTTGCAACTGCTGTGAAACACTGCTGCTTTCAGGGAGTTTCAAGGAGGAGGGGATTGTGTGGAGTCACTATCAGGTTTACCTCTTCCCAGCTTTTTCCATATGTAAAGCCCTCTGTTCTCATGGAGAGAGAGAAACCATCAGATGTCAGCAGATCTGACAGAGAACTTGCTGCTCTACATTTATGCAGACCAGAACAAACAAGCTCTCTCTCCTTCTGGCACAGTTCTGGGTGTGCTTAATCAATTAGAAAGAAGTTCAGAATGTGTTGTGCTTCAATGATAGTTATTATCCTGTTGCTGCGTCCTTCAGGCAGAGGAATCCAAGCTGGATTTTCACTACTAAGTGGGAATTTGATTTGATGATTGAAAACTTTGCTGTTGACCTTTTGTCAGTGAATGCTAATTTTTAAGCCTGAATCTTTCCTACCTTTTCTTAATGTCCATATTCCATGTGAGGTTTTTATCTTCTCTTTTTTCTTTTGTGCTTATCTCAGCTTTTTCCTAATTTTATCTTTTTGTACTTACCATCTCTTCTAAGTACTCCTTTATACTCTGCTGTTTCCAACACTGTGAGAAACTGCAAAATTTAAGATAGAATATAAATACATCAAGTGTATTTAAAAGTTAATAAAAAGCAACATCTCCCCACCCCCCCAAAAAAACCTCATACCACCTTCTCCAGAGAAACCCCAAACCCAACAACCCAAACCCACTTTCCTTTGTTGTGTCTCTTCCCACCCCGATTTTTTTTCTCCAAGGATTTTTTTTCCAACCCCATTATATTTAACACAGTATTTGGCTGAATGTGATTCTTATTCTGAAACAGAAGAAAATGCAGATTTATCTTTCTTTAAAATTAGAGTGATTGGACTCATTTTCCTCAAAACCCAATGTTGGAAATAGAAAGTCAAAGAAATGCAGTAACAGCTGGTTTGTATCCATCTCCTCAGACTTACATACAGTCAAAATAAGCAAATTATCTATCCACTGGTGCCTTGGCACATGTTGGCACACAGATAATTAGGAAGTTATTTTCCAAGAGAAGGTCACTGTGTTTGATATAGCCTGAATATGCCAGACATTGGGACTGCCAGTGATTTAGCTAAAGACACGAGCCAGTGATCTGGTGGCTGAGAGGATTCAGCATTATGAATTCAACAGTAAATCTGATGAGATGTTAGGACAATTAGGGTGATGATCTGCTTCTTCACAAATGTGCAGTGGAATCACTATGGAAAAGGAAAATGATGAAATCATCAAAGTGAATGTAAACTTGAACTGGATTTGTAAATCATAGAGGAATTTCCCATGCAGAACTGTCTATTACATTATACATCACTCATAAATGCTTAGTACTTTTAGATCATCATCATGTACTTTTAGTACATCAACCCAACTAGTTTCACACATTGTTTAGGTATATTTATTATTTATTTTACTTACTTGGCTTTTTACCTGAAATTGCTTAACATTCATCAGAGAAAAATATCATGGTTTGAAGGCACAGTAAGTTTCCCATGGTAGCTTCCTACCTGACTGTCTTTTCTTTTAGAGACTATAGTACAAAAAAGAATGAAAGACACACACATAAAAGTTAGTAGAAATATATCAAAGTAAATAAATAAATAAAATGTCTCAAATTTAAATTGGAATCTTCCATGTATATATTTGTTGTGGAATGTTTAAAACATGTTAAGGTTAATTCCTGTCTTGTTTCAGAGTATTATTAAAATAGGCTAGATTTGATTTCCATCTAAAGAAAAATTTACTTGTAACATCAATGCAAAATATAACAGCTTCTCCAAAAAGAAGAAAAGAAAGTGTAATAAAACTATAGGAATAAACTTACTTCTTAGTTACAGAATGAAGCAAAAAAAGGAGTATTTAGCAATAGCTCATCTGCAGTGATTTGATATACTCTTGGAAAAGTCCTTTTGTTAGCTGAATTGCTCATGGACATTCATTTTGAGTGTTTTCTGAATTTTAAGATTCTGTTTGAATAAAGTGAGGGACTCCAGGGGCTATACCGATCTTCTGGATAGTTCAAAGAACAGTGATGATCTATGCATGGTTTAGGCATGGTGCTGATTTATTTACTGGCTTGTTTTTATCTTAGCTTATGCTTAGCTTAGCTTAGTCTTAGCTTATGAAAGGTAAATTCTGTAATATGTCAGTTATTACGGCAGGCCTGGGCCCTAGGGTATATCACCGTGTCCCGCAGCCATAGGGAGGGGGAGGAGGAGAAGATCCAGCAGGCAGGAATTGTGCAGCAAGATTGATTTATTTAATTATTTTACAAACTCTTTTATAGACTTTTGTCTTCATAGTCTAATTGGACCAAGGACCAGCCACCCCTTGGGGTGATTGGCTAAAATCCTAAAACATCCATTGTCAAAATATTTTTCTACTATACCATAAACAAGACTTTCCAAGGTTGCAGGTGTTTGGTTGTTTACATTCCCTGCTACCTCTTCTGTGAGAGAGAAAAGTCTCTCACAGACTTAGAAAATAGCAAGAAAATCCTCGCTAGCAGCATTTTTGTATCTACAGTCAGTAACATTACTTCCCAATTAAAAATTTCACCCATGTGGTGTCAAATAACTCTTGAGGTGTTGTGGTTGTCCTTCTTCTGCTATGAGAAACAATATGTGCCATTGAAATTATCTGTTAAAAAGTGCTTCTCTATTTTTAGAGAAGTTTGGTAAGAAAGTTTCCTACTCAAGGGATAACTGAAATAACAAAGTGTCCCATATCCATGGTGCAGGAAACAATAGCCCTTCTATTGGGTACTTCAAGAGGTATCTTTTGACTGTCATGTTTAAAGCATAGACAGTTTTAAAATTTGATTTGTAGAGTAAAAAAGCACTTTTCTAGCCTATGACACTGAACACTACATTAAAGTACAGGAGATAAGCATTAGGAATTGCTTAAGAAATAAAAATATAACCTATGCATTTGAAAGCTTATGTCCAAGAAATCTCCCTTGGTCCAGACCCATGCTTTTGTAACTTAATCTGTCTTTCAAATACTACATGGAGTATTGCCATTGAACTCATGAATGAAAACTGTTATTCTACTAGATATGGGATTTGTAACTTTTCCTCAACCTTAGGCTTTTTGAATGGTGTTCATAATTTTGTTCATCACACCTGCCTAATTTTCACCTCATAATACATGGTGGTACATCTGTTGGTTAATGACAGACAATCAGAAAATGACAATCTTTAGAGATACTGTGAAGAAAGTTAAAAAAATTAATTTTCTATCGTCTTCCTCAGATAAGCTATGAAAGGAAATATTTTCTTCCAGTATTACAGTTTGCACTGATTATGACTTTATTTATCCAGTTACGACCTTGCAAAGAAAAGTCTATTTCCTTTTGATTAGGATGACAGATTCCTGTAGATCCATCTTCTTTTTGTTCATTATAGCAAATGCAAACTGCAGCTTCTGACTCAGAACAGTTGTGGCCATGATAATGCTTGTTCTGTTTTCTGTAATAGCTCTTTATAAAGCAATTGAATATATGACAAAGAACTGTTAGTTTTTTTCAAAGTCCGTGATAAAGAGGAGAGATTATATTTGAAACTCTCTTTATGAAAGTTCTCCTGCTTCATACTTGTGTTTTTACGTGCCTTTCAGAAAAGCATTCAATGAGTCAGTCAAATTTCTAGAAATATGCAGCAGATGCATCCATTGTTGGTGAAAGTGGAGATGCATATTAGCAGAGTTATAGCAAGACTCTGTGAATATTTCATTTTTTTACTTTAACTGTGCTTGCTGGTAGGATTTGGATGAAGAAGGATATCCGAGAGATCACCCAGCATGAACAGCAAGTCACAGGTTTGGTTAGAGTGATGGGTGAGACAAAGCTACTGGCACAAGAATATAACTAAAATACACTTCTTCATGCCAGTCATACAGGGACACTTACTGCCCACGTCACTGGGCAGTAGCCATAGCGTGTAGAGAGTTATCTGAACTAGGGAAATCCTCTAGGACTGGAGCTAGAAAAGTCCAGATTCTCCTCTCCTCTTCAGGCAGGAAAGCAGACCTGTCAGACTCTGCACTTCTCCTCCCCTGGGCTCTTTTCCTTCTTTGGATGGTGAGCTCACTGCATCCAGGGTAGTGTCATTGCTTGCAGTGACATGGGACTGTGTACACCTTTGTTCCTAGATTGTGCTGGAGTTTTGCTAAGCTGTAAGGAGACCTTTGCAATGGAGTCAGGGATAAATTGAGAAGGTATAAAGCATGCTAGGTTTATAACAAAGAAATGTGCAATTTACTGACATAACAGGGAATGATTAGGTTGGAAGGGTTAAATTCCACTGCTCCTTGGAAGGAGAGTAGCAAGGTGTGTTGCCATCGTCAACACAATGACAAGGCCAACTAGGGAGGGAAGTGGTAGAAGGAAGGATGCCTGGATAATTTGTAAACCAAGACCTGGTCTAAATCCACCAATAATAATTTTTAGGGATTTATAGGGTTAGCATTTAACACCTATGTTCATTTTAAGAAGTTTTAATTTTTTTCCTTTTTTTTCTGAAAGGTTAGCTTTATTAGTGCATTTATTAATATATTAAATTGATCCAACTTTTCCAGTCTCACAGTATTGTATTTAGTTCATTGAAAGTATTAATTTTGATATTTTATTTTAATTACATGCAAGCCAGAATAGACCTCAGGATGCTGTTATCATTCTGTGATATTTCAAAATACTGTGCTTGGATTTAAGTCTATATATATAGGATCAGTTATTTCCCTTTGACAGTGCTGTTATTACATACATATTCCACATTTTGTGTGTGCTAAATTTGTTATTGATCTTTAGAGTAGTGTAAACAGTATGCATTTATTTACATGTATATACATGCATGAGGAAGTAATTAATTTACTTGCTATCGATTTGTTTTCTTTTTGATTCTGGCAGGTTGTTCACCATTACATTTTGTAATTTATGCAGTAATGTTCTGATGGAAGTTGTAAAAGCAGAACATTAGTAAGCTTATTTTTGCTGTCTTAGTAAATCTGTTTGTAAGGTAGATTATGTAAATGGTAGTCTCTGCACCTGTCTTTTTACAGAGGAATATAAAATAAAATGTTTTTCTGAAGGCAAATGCATAAAAGTGCTGAGCTTACCTCAGCATTCTTGACATCAACATAAAGCTTGAATGATAGATCAGGAGTCAAAGTGAGGAGGTATCAATCTGCTAAGTTTAATCAGTGAGGAGTCCCAATGATACCATTTAAATTTTTAAAAATGCAAGTTTGCTGTTATATTGATGGGTATGGTTCTTATTCTCTGCTTGGAGTATCCAGCCAAACCAAGAAAAATTCCCTCAAGTTCAAAGCCAAACTCCTCAAATTAGCCATTTGTATATGCTAACTGCTGAGTGGCTTGAGTCATAGATGCTACTAAACTATTAAGAGAATCAAAATTAAGTATGTGTTTATGCTGCCTCGTAGCCCATATGTATGCTTGCATTTAGTGTTGGACATGCATTTAGATGTTTTTTTCACTCATGAACAAAGATCCGCATGAGCGAAACAGAACCTCTCTGCCCTATCCCTCCTGATAGCCTGTCTGGTGGCAGGAGGGATAAACTTGTGCTGTGCACAAGGGCTGTGTTTACAGCTTGCCATTTTATACTACAGCACCACTTAAAGGCAGACAGAAGGGTTAATTTTGAATAATTTTCTTGGATCAGTTGACCTTTTAAAATCTTTTTTCTTTTATTATTTTTACACATATAGTCCAGTGAAGATGAATTTTGAATGAAACTCAAAAATTTGTAAGATCTCTTGCATAGTTTCCAGAGGGTATTGACAGAAATAGCAGTCTGATTCATAATACAGAAGAAACACAGATTAGTTTTCACAGAGAGTTAGAAATAAAGTACCACCATGTACAGCTATCAAAATGCAATAGATTACTCATAAAGTGAGAATCTGTATGTCCAGAAATTCATTTAGGACACGGGTGATTCTGCCATGACTTATACAGCAGCATGTGTAATGGCTGTGATCCCTCTTGCAGTGATTGTCTATGTTCCTTTTAAGTTGCAAGGTCTGTTTTGTGCTTACCTGGATGTCTACTGCCAGTAAAATTTGCATTTTCTTAATTTGCATTTCTCTTCCACTCTTCCCAGTATAGGTTTTCAAGCATTAAAAAAAGGGAATACTGTTCCTTTTATTTTTATGCCCATTTTACAAGTATTTCAATTAGGAATGGAAGCATCTCTCTGAAGTTCTGGATTTAAACTCTGAAAATAGTACTTTTGCTTCTGAAATCATTATTCCAATGTCCAATATTTGTTTTCATTTGAATTAATAATTTCAAACCAGAAGGTAAATAAAAGTGAATAGTTAGAAATCCAGGTAAATATATACACTTCTATGTTAGTATAAGAGGATATATGCTTAAGGAGTGTGGTATAAATTTGGTAGATGAGAAATGTATGTAATCATATGACATTCAGGAGTGATTATATAATTTTAAAGCATTTACAGTGCAATTTATGACAATTACATTAAATAAAATCACATTTGAAATTAATTTTTAAATTATAAAGTATTGTGAAGAAAAGTATATGAAACTAGTATTTTTGTTTCATTTTCATGCCTGTTGCAAAAAATAAAAGAAAGACTCTATAGAAAGTGACGTTATAATGAATTCTTTGTGTATTCAGAAGAATAATTCTGCTGCCTTTTGGTAAAGAAGTAGTATATAATTTAATAGCTATTCTTCTGTAACTGAGAGCTACCTGAGGGTAGTGCTTGACAGGTCTGTTGAGCTGCTTGCCAGTTACAGGTAGGGATCCAGCTTTGCCCTCCTCTGCATGCAGAACATCACTGTTGGTGAGAGACACAGTTCCTCTCCCTGCTGCTGATACTTTTGGGAACTCAACCTGGACGCAAAGGCTGAAAGATGCATTCCTTGGTAACCCCAGAGTCCTAGAAGCTAAGGACAAGACCATGGCTTGCACTGAGCAAGACACTGGGTTTGCAAGCCAGCACTCCTGTGAAGCAGGCAGAAGGGATACTTGAATCACAGCTACTTCTTCACTTCTTCTCAGGACTCAGATGGTCTTCCGTGCTCTCTCTGCTCTGACTGTGTTCTCTCCTGCAGGATTTAGCACGTCACTTTCAGGTATATCCTCTGGCATGCCCTGTAAGCTTGTTCTTCACCACTCCTGCCCCCCCAGTCCCACAAGGCAACCCTACCTTAATGAAGGAGACAGTGGGGCCTGTCCCTAAAGCAAAGCAGAACTGCCTCTTACCTCCCAGGAAAGAAATTCTGTGTATCTTCAATACATAGATTCTGTCTGGTTTTATGCCTTCATTGGTGCCTCAGAAAACTATTCTTCCTTGGGAAGTTTAAGTTCCAACTTCCTTTGCCCCTCCGTTATTCATAGGCCCGGGGCAGAGGACAGTGTGAACTGTCCCAGATTTTGTGAATACGCATGTACTAAGCTGGGCTGTAGAAAAGCATGGGACAATCACTAACCTGGAGTGCAGAGGTCCCACACAGTGTTGGGCTGACCCACCCTTCCCACCCGTGTGTGCCCCTGCTGTTGAATCTGCTTCAGCGCAGTTTACTGCCATGGCAGAGGCCCGTGCCCACAGCATGTCACCCGTGTCTTCAATCCCTACGTGAATTTCCTTGGGAGAGAACTGACAGCTGAGTATATTGCATCTTACAGTTCCTGTGCTTCAGGCATGCCCTGGATCCCTGCCGACTGCAGCCCGAGCTTTAGGGAGCCTGAGAAAACAAAAGCAGACCCTCAGGGCTAACACGAAATGCTTAATAGCAGATGTTTGCTCTGAATAGCATCAGTGACATTTAGCCTCTCCAGCAAATTCTTCTCTGAGCTTAGATGCTTTACTCACCTATTCTCTGACAACTAGCCCTCTGTTCTGCAGGTTTCACCTCAGTTTACTTGAAAAATAAACCCAAATAACATATTAATTGCTACTAATGAGTAATGAATATTACTTCTCTATTCATGCTTAATAACTTAACTGCAACACATTTGCTAAGCTATAGCTGGCTATTTTTTTCCCTTTCTTCCTGCCTCCTTTCACTGTGAGAAGGTTGAGGCTGACAAGCAAGTCATTACCAGTGCTCAGGTATGTGCCATTTCAGAATGACAAATAATGCATCTTAAAAGCACATAGGTGGGCAAGTAGCTTGTACTTCTAGGATGAAAAATGAAAGGCTGACTGACCCACCTAACACACCTGCAAACAGCTCATAACTGCTGCTGTGAGAAGTAAAAGACTTTCTTTCTTTACACCCTGACAGTAGTAAGTGGAAGAATCCAGGTAATTCTCTTTCTTCTCTTTTCCTGCAGACCTCTCTCTGTCTTTCCATTTCAGATGAAGAGCACCTTCCCTGCTAATTTTCTCTCTCCTTTATGATCTGGACAAAAAGGAGAGCAGATGAAGAGCCCATGACAACTTTTGACCATATTTTGTCCTTACATCAAGTGTAATCATTTTATTGCTGATGAGGAAGGGTAACCTCAGCCTTTTTTTCTTGGATGCCACTAAGTGACCCACTAATTCAGAATGTGCATTTCTAAGACTTAAGTGATTTACCTTTGACTGATACTATAATCTTTTTGGTTTTCTTCTATGTCATATTCAGTAACTACAGTTTTGTTTCCTTTTACCTCTAAAATTATTTATATTTGAAGATTAGATTCCAACCCTAAGTTGTGTAAGTCCTTTGCACCCTGAACAGGTAAAAATAGCTAATGAAGATGATGTTATGCTTAAAACAGTCTTCTGATCTCTACATATTACATCTTCTTATTAATCACAGTGTAAGATTTCTGTATGATCCACTGTTGATCTGTATCCTAATACTTTCTGTAGATGATTACTGTAATGCTACAGTGCAGGCATTAGAATCTCAGCCTGCTGGGTTGGCCAGGGATGCTCTCTGGAAGGTATGTGTAATGGGACCCTGTAGGCTTCTTGTGAAAGATAATAAGGATTAGCAAACTAAAGTAAACTGCTGGACTGTTAAATAGCATAGTGAGCAATTAACATGGACAACTATAGGAGAAAAAAAGTCTGTTTGAATAACATGAAGGATGTGTGTAAAATTGGTGCTGTACTGACTTCCTCTATTACTACCAGACTCTTCTCTTGTAAGGCAAAAAAAAAAAAAAAAAAAAAGTAGGGGTAGATAAAAATGAGAAAAATGGTGAGGCCTGGAAAGACATGCAGCAGTTGGACTGTTCTGACACTGCTGTGTGACTGTTACTGTGCAATAGTGTTGGCAATTCCAAGTATATGTGTCTGGACAACTTTTATAAATTTTCTGAAACAAAATAGGAATAATTAGTTCCATTGCTCTGATGATGTATTTTCTTTTACTGGCAATTCACTTGGTGTCACTTACTCTGTTTTCTTCAGTGTGTAACATTTTGAGAGAGAGAGATGCATACAAAGTGTATATACAAAGAGATATGGAATATAGCCAAGTATCTGTAAATTTATACATGGCCTGGAGTCTCTGTTTAGTGAAAATTCCTCTGAAATATATTGTGAATTCTGACAAAACAGGAATGTGCGGAGAAATTCTGGCAAATTTGAACTTAATAGAGGAGGCATTTTTGCTAGAAGGGCAGCAACATTTAATCATAGAATGCAAACTAAAAATAGGAAAAGGACATGCAGCTAACCAGATTGCTCAAATTTTATATAAATTGAGGCATATTTGATTTACATATTTTAGAGGATGAAGTGAAGTGATAAACATGGCTAAATTGTTGTCATACTCATGATCAGTTTCATTTGAGACTGTGTATGTGTGGCTTGTTAAAGCATTTAAGTTTGCAGTTGGTCCTTCACCTTTCTATTGAACACCCACAAATGATGCTTTGAAAGACCAGATGAAGTAAAGATGGTAGTGAACTATAGATTTATAATTCATAAGGTACTCTTTGTGTCCATCCTTCCACTGAACATAAATTTCCTGGTGGTGACGGTTTCAGCTGAGTTCTGAGCAGGGGCTGTGAGGACTGTGGGTGTATATGTCTCTCTGAATCCATTGCCAGTTCCTTCCATGAGGGCTTGGTGACTACACAGTATGAGAAGAAGATTCCTTCACTGCAGGGACATAGATACAAGTGTAATCGTAATTGGCAAAAGCTGCTTTCTTTGGAAGTTGAGAGTTGTCTGATTAAAATGAAGCTCTGTTGTAAAGCAGAGGCCATAATCTCTCTGGCCCTCCTCTGAAAGGGAAGGTGTGACCTAGAGGTCACTTGCTATTCATATAGCTAAAATATTTTAAACACAATTACAGACCTTTTTACATTCTGAAGATTTAGCAGATTAATGACACTTGGTGGTGATTATGGTGTAGTCTTTGGCATTGTAATTATTCCTTAATGTTGTGGGGCTCTGTTTTGTTAGCTGATAAGAATTCAAAAACAAGTTATTAATTTCCAAATAAAAAAAATCATGTGTTCATTGGTGCTAAATGGCTGCAGCTTATTGATGCTGATGAGTATTATTTATCACTTAAAGGACTGCCCTGGGAAGCATAATAATTTTTCAGTAGTGGTTAAATAATTTGCAGACCCAGAATTTTCCATGGTGGATCAGCTATTCAGAATATTCCTGCTTATCCCATATACTACTTCGTATCTTTGATTTGGTTGAGACATGCACAGAAAAAAAAAAAAAAATTAAGAAAGGCAAATAGACTCTTTTAGCAGGCAAAACACAGTGCAGTTCCTTCAAGCTGACTGCTCAAGCCGGCTGTTCCTCACAACACATTCAGTCATGGAATCTGTCAGTACTCAGAGACAGTCTCTCACTAGAAGACTCTCATACCTTGCCATCTGTCGTGTTCTGCCTGTTCCCATGGTAAAAATGGCTCCCCCAGTTTTGTCAGATTTGACAATCATTTCCATTGAGATTGGTGATGGAGCAAGCTTCAGAAATGTGTTCCTTTTGCCACTTCTTCCCTTGGATTGATCGCATCTCACGTTAGGACTCACATATATAGTCCTAAGTGACTTCGGTGAGTCTTCTAAAGGATGAAGACTAGTGCACAGAAAAGGTTGTGCCTGAACTTTGTCAGTAGGTAACAGTGTAGAAAGGCTTTGCTCTAAACTTTCTACATTCTTTCAAACTTTCAGTAGAGTTGCTTGCCTTCAGTAGAAAACCATACATACTAATTGGACACTGTTTGTATACGTTTCGAGAAATATCTAGCAATGATGATGGAGATGGAGGCAGTGAGAGGGCAAGAAATTAAGAACTATCTGCAAATATAATGAATAACAGGGGTGCACTGTATATGGACAAAATGCACTTTCATGAGGAACAAAGAAATTACAACACTGTCATATATGTATTTCACCTTTAGCTATCCACCACAACACATAAATACTAATCTGACAGCTCATACTTCTTTACTTCTTTTTTCCCAATCAAATATGAATTTACAAATATTAATCCTGTACTTGTTCCAGTAGAATAGCAAAAGGAGGTATGTTATCACAAATTAGCAACTTCAGTGACTTCTGAAATATTCTTAACATGTTCCTTTGTCACTGTGATGCTCATTTTGTGTTCAGGGTTCATCTCATTTCCCAGATCATCAGTGTCTGCATTTAAGAGCTAAAATAGCTAAGTCTCTCAGAAAGCATCAGTGACACATGGATGATCTCCAGTTCCCTGTGCACCAGCTGCAACACATCTTCAGTGAACGCCATGGACAGAAGAGACTTAGATGTGCCAAAGGTGGTGCCAGAGCATCTGTGCATAATCGGCATGCTCATGACCCCAATCCATCCCACTAGTAATATCTACTGATACCTCCACCACTCCTATCAGGCAGACCTTTCAGGTGCCTTGGCCTCTTATTTGCATGAGGATTCTTCACTGTAAAAATGTCTAGAATTAATAGCCAAATTCAAAGGGTGTGCACTCAGACATAAATTCAGTAAGTCTGTGAATAGCAAAGAGCATCTTCACACAACAGATGACTGTTTAGCTGCCACAATCCTTGTAGAAGATCAAAGTAAAAACATTATAGTGCATTCAGAGAAAGCCTGATAAAGCAGGGAAGTGTGCTTTGTATCTGTGGTAGTTATAGCATATACATTGTACAGCAAGTACACTGCACGTATCCAGACTGTCATGCACACAGGACTTTAAATGCATTGTAATACTTTATGCTAGCTGAGGAACTGGCTTGATGTAGTATCAAAAACAAACTTCTGGTGATTTGAAAATATGGGCCTAAGCCTTGATGACTGAAGCTACTGTTAATGATCTGAGAAATATCTGCAAATCTAAAGCAAACACATGAAGCCTGCAGGCTTTCCACAGTAGCTTTTGGACAGTATGTTTCCAGAAGTCTTGCTGAATGCACTTATAGACTGTGCCTGTGTGCCCGTATTTTGCATACAGGTGGGATGATCAGTATTTTGTGTGACCTTACTGTACAGTTGCTTTTAGCAAATGCTCGTCAAAGAAGCCATCATGGAATCCATTTTCTAAGATGAAGCCTTCTGTCAGAAAATTGTTTTATAAAGTTACTTTATTTCTTGTGACTCTGCAATTCTCCCAACTGAGAGAAATGCATTGGATGTTCAGGGAGAGGAAAAGACATTATGGTTTCAGAGAAAAACAGTAGCCATTAGAAACAACAATTGTTTTCCACCTGGGAAAATTGTTCTAGGTTTTCTCATGTGTATCTAGGAATTTAAATGTAACTTCAGAAGAAACTCCCCTGTGTTCTGTTGGCTCCCTGTCTGCAGCACAGCAAGCGTTCTGTGAACTGCTACTTCCAAGTGTGGATGTTGTAGAAAACTGAGAGAATGCTACAATGTGTATCTTTCATGTGTTAAATCAGCAGATGTTCAGATCTTCTCATTAAAGGCTTTGTACTTGTTTCCCTTAGCTTATACAGTTTATCACAAACCCCAGAATTTTCTTTCAGGATTTGCTATCATAAATGTAACAGAAAGAAAACTGTAGCTAGTAGACCTGGTATTCAGCTGTTCTATTTTGATGTAACCTTGTAAAAACTCTGTGAAATCTTTTTGTGTTACATTAAGTGATGATTTTATGGTGGTAGTCACTGCAATATGTAGTTACACGTTTATATCCTTTTACAGTCTTGTCAAGAATGCGTTTCTAGTAGCATCACAAATTGTTCAGACAAACCTGTCAGGCTCTTCATGCATCTAAAAGATATTTAGAAATATTCATATTCATCACTTTGTATAAATTCAGTGCTCAACTTGTTTGTGGGATTAAATTTTGTTACGATTTTGTGCTATCACAGAGTCAAGTGTTTAGTATACTTTTTTTGACTGAAGAAGATATTTACTCCTATTAGAAGGCAAAGATTAATACACCAGATTAATACATCACCATAATCTGAATTTATTAACAAATGTAAAAATACTACAGAAAATTGGATCATGAGTATTTTTTTACAGCAGAGACTGTACTATTTTCTCAGTACTATTTCTGATGCTATATAGATTGCTGTTCTTCTGTGGAAATCCTGTTGTTAATTCTTATTTTTGTCTGTATCACACTGCCATTACTGTAAGGTGAACTCTTTGCTATCTGTAACAACAGTCCAGTCTTGTCCCATGATAGGTACACCTTAAGTAGAGAAAAGAGAGACCTTCTCCTTCCAACAGACTCTGGTATCCACAGGCAATTACTCTAGAAAACCTCTGTGATGGGAGACTATATAGTGTTGAGAAAAAATGTACAGCTGGACCACTTAATTCCAGACATTATGGACTGATGACAACTTTCTGGCAGCTACAGGCAACCCTGTCTCATATCAATAAAGCTGCTAATGTCAATTCAGAAATGCGAGGAACAAAAATGATGTGCAATAATACTTCTCTGTGTTTTTTGATGACTGCACCATTTGGTGGGCATCTCTCTGATTTGTGTTCTGTTACTTCTGGAAAAAATCTTTTATTAAATTAGTATTTCATCTGCTTACCAAGTTACCTCAACGGCTGACTTCATCAGACCTCCCTCTAGAACTCATTATGAATCTTTAGTTAGTTTTTACGTCAAAGTCTCCTGAAGGTTATGTTTGGCTAACTCAATTTTCCTTTGAGAAATTAATACAAATTTACACTAAATTCTGTTCACTTTTTTACTGCAGAAGCCTCTGAAAATCAAAGCTCTTTTTCTCACTTTTTTTTATTTCAGAGCCTTATCTTTGAGTTATCCAAGTTACTGACTGTATGATCTTTGTAGTTTTCCACTACTGCAGACTACTAAGAAGAATTTTATAGTTTAGAAGAGTATTTATTTGGTTCTTTTTCTGCATGGTGTAATTCTTTCTATGTCCTGGAAATGCATCTAAAGAAATGCGATGAGGTATTTTAGTGATGTGACAGTTTTGGCTTTATGTCTCATTATCTGAAAGACAGCATCTCCAGCAGCACAGACATATCTCATCCTGCCAAGGCCCAATGCAGAACATAATGTGAGAAAGAGACTCCAAATGAGGGGAATGGATCTCTTTCTTGCTTAAAATGCTATGAATTTATTCCTTTAGGGTGAACGACTGTATTTTATAACTCCAGTTTTAGAGATAATAAATAATTTCAGGCCACTGAAGTGACAGGACAGTACATCTGTGTGAAAAGTGAATCATCTGGGGAATAAAAATGAGCAAGATCACTCTGAATTAAGTGCATGAGCCCACAGCCTGAGTTACTGGTTTGCTATTCAGATGTTAAAGTGCAAGAGCTTGCTTTGTGCTAGTCCTATGGCCAGAGCTGCTAGAAAATGTGATCTCACAGGTTGAAGCTGCTTGGATCTGGCCCTGAAGCAGAGATGATAAAAACTCTGGTGTCTTGTTTTCACCTTCTGGGCTATCAGCAGTGCCTTCCAGAGCCAGAGACCTGGAAATTGAAGGATCTAAGTGACATAAGCATCCTGGTGACAAGGACATGAGGACCTCTGCAGTCTGCCCACACAGAGGTCCTGCTGGCTGTGGGATCGCCAGCCCCAGCTTGCATGGGCAAGGAAGGCCTGCACACACCTGGCAATTGTGTCAGTGTCTGAAACCCAGCCAGTAAAATTGATATTCTGTTGTTAGGGCTAATGGTGATAGATAGATAGATAGATAGATAGATAGATAGATAGATAGACAAATAGATAGATAGATAGATATTTGATTGAATAGACACTGGAAGTTCACAGAGGTGGTTGTTTTGTTATGGTGAGGGATAGGGCTTTAAAATACATAGATTAATTGCAGTTGATTCAAACTGGTAGTAAAGTTCAAATTTAAACTTTTCAATTTGAACAGCTCTTTGGAGTGTCACTTTTTACAATGACCCAAGTAATAATTCAAGAGAGTCCTGCTATGTCTTAAAAAGTCTGCGGACGTTGCAAAGGGAGAGGAACTTCAGTTTGTTGATTTTGGGCCCTAAAAAACATTCAGTAATTATTATCTGTAGTTAACACATCCACAGGACTCATGCTGAATAATGTCCTTATCTGAAAGACGTTGCTTTTCATACTCTAAATGATATCTAATGCTCCCTGAAGGGCTCTATAGTTTATAGATTTTATAAGAGAATGAGGAAATGAATGCATTATTTTCTTGCCTTTTTGTGATGCTGTGATTCTGTTATGCATAGAATGCTCTATTTTAATACAATTTATGCTTTTACCAGCATTTTAACATTTCACTATTGAAGAAAAAAAAGGAGTATTTTATCATTCACGTTGAAAAAAGCACTCAAGCCTTAATCTACCCAGAGTCACTAACTGCTATTTGATCTTAAAGGATGGCACTCATAAACTACAGAAAGGCAAGGGCTAAAACATTCTTTATGGTGTAAATGTTACAGAGTATCTCATATTTATCGAAGGGACCATAATTATGCAGTGCCATTACAGTGGATATTCATGGCACTGTATCAAGCAGTGTCTCTGAATTTTTTATCAACTCTATGAGCATGAATGAAGTACCTGTATCTTTTCATTGCATTCCACTTTTTCTCCTATTTAAATCAACTTCCTTTGAAAGACTGTTGTTGCATAAATATACACGGCTGCAGCACAGGAATTAAGGAAGACCATAAGTGTGGAGACTATATAAGGTCTGGTTGAGTTATCGTTAAAAGTGAACCTGTTGCTTTTTTAGAATTTATTTTGTAGCATTTTCTGTACCATCTTCTGTTCATAAATTTGACTCATATCTGAGCAACGTTCTAGTGCTGTGGGCATTTTTTAGCTCCTTATTAGGAAAGTACAAATTAATGATCACTGCTTATTCAAAATGCTTTTCCAGTGTTGCTTTTCCTACTGGTTATTAGCATGAAGAGGTTACAAAGCTGACCACACAGAGCAAGTGCAGATTCCTCACAGGTTTAGGAATCGCCAGGTTTTGTGATGCTGTTTATCATTCAGAAAAACTGAATTAATAACTATAAATTATATTCTGACATTGACAAATTGACATTGATATTGGAGAAGGACTTTTTACTAGGCCATGCAGTGATAGAACAAGGGGTAATGGCTGGAAAACTGAAAGGGGGTAGTTTTAGATCAGATATTAGGAAGAAATTCTTTACTAGGAAGGTAACGAGGCACTGGAACAGGTTGCCCAGAGAATTTGTGGTTCCTGCCCTGGAAGTGTTCAAGGCCAGGTTATATGGGGCTTTGATCAACCTGGTCTACTAGAAGGGGTCCAAGCACATGGCAGTGGGGCAGGAATGAGAGGATCTTTAAGGTCCCTCCCAACCCAACCATTCTACGATTCCATGACATTTTTCTGGAAACCTTATTTGCATGTAGGGGCCTGGGGAACTGTGCCAAAGGAAGGCAAATGAAGAAGTGAATGCATGCTTTTTAAGGCAGTTCCTTTACTGAAATAGTTGTTCAACACCCTAAAACCTCCAGAAACCTGTTCTAGCGAGGGAAGGTCACAAGTAAGAGCTCTGCCTCCTCCACCTGACCTTGCACTGGCAACTTTGCCCAAATGTTTAATCTCAAGGAAAATCAAGACTGCATTCTAAAAGTCAGTTTATTAAACCATGCATCTTATCTGATTGCCTGATTCTATAGGAACTCTTTCTGATATACATTTTCTGCATGCAAGAATATTAACCCAAAATATATAACAAAGACTGAACTATTAGATATAAATCCATCTTTACACAGTACACAACTCTGTGTGCAAGTATAAAGATTTTCATATTTCAAAACAAGAAACAGTTAATAACTGAGAGAAAATTGAGGAAACTTCCCTTGGTGATTAAGTATTCTATAATTGTCCAGTATAGATGGGAGGGGAGGGGAGGGGAGGGGAGGGGAGGGGAAGGAATTCGGAAGGAAGGAAGGAATTCGGAAGGAAGGAATTCGGAAGGAAGGAAGGAAGGAAGGAATTCGGAAGGAAGGAAGGAAGGAAGGAAGGAAGGAAGGAAGGAAGGAATTCGGAAGGAAGGAAGGAAGGAAGGAAGGAAGGAATTCGGAAGGAAGGAAGGAATTTGGAAGGAAGGAAGGAAGGAATTCGGAAGGAATTCGGAAGGAAGGAAGGAAGGAAGGAAGGAAGGAAGGAAGGAAGGTCTAAAACCTTTACTCCCCACTATTGGGGAAAAAATATCATCCTAAATAATTTCAAAGAATGATAAATTTACTCTTCAAAATGCACTGTAATACTTTGTAGTTTGCAATGAAAAGGATTCTAAACAAGTATGCTGTAAAATTACATATATCCACTGAATTTATTCCTAATTATTGACATTAAGAAGAGAGGGTGACTCAGAAATCACTACCTCACTGTTCCTGTCCACTCTTTGACAGATGTCCAGCTGATTTGAATCAACTGAGTTTTCATTGCTCAGAAGATTAAGATTATGGCACACAAGACCAGGAAAACTGACTATTTACTAAGTATGGCATCGATTCAGGCTATTTTATGCAAGGAGTCAGATGAAACATTTATGAATGTTCATCTAGAAATGACTGTTCTCCTAAGTGGCATCTTTTGAGAAGAGGGCTTTGCTCTCATCTCACAGCATTGCTTACACTTTGGAGAAGCTAGTCCAACTACTGAATAATAAAGTGGAAAAAAAAGAGAAGTTGTTATATCAGTGTGTATCTAAACTATCAGGTTTTCTATTACCTGTTTTATCATACTGTTCAATTTTTCTGTTGTTATATAAATTATAAATGTAAAGAGAGCAAACTCCTTTGCTTTAACTGCAGGTGGTGTTTTGCTCCCGCAGGCCTGCTGTCAAAACCCTGGTGGGAATTGCAGGCTGGATGTATGACGACCTTTCTCTCTTGCCTCAGAGGCGTCGACAACGGCTCAGCGAGGAACAAAGGATTTCTCTCCCGAGCCCCAGCCCAGGAGCGGCTCCCGGAGCACTCGAGGCTGGAAGGAGCCAGCAGCGCCCCGGCTCGGGCACAGTCGCTGCTCGGCACTGCCGGGTGCGTGTCCGCGCCCCCGCACACACGGGCACGGGGCCCTCGGCGCAGCGCGGAGCCGAAATGCCGAACCTGCTGCTGCAGGTGGAGGAGGCAGCCGAAGCTGTCTCCAGAACAAGGGAATGAGCGTGGCTCTATGCACCGCAGGGCTGCGGAGAGGGCTGCTTAATGGAGCGTGACAGGTACGGGAGGAACGAAATCACGGCACTCGGCAGGCAAGCCATTTAAAATGGTAATGCAGGCAGCCCTCATCTCATGCCAGCGCTGACACTCCTCAGCATCTGCCTGTGCCACTCATTCTGTGCAGATTGTCAACTGGATATCAAAACAAGCACAGCAGGCAAATAAATACGTGAATCTGAGCAAATACTCTCTCTCCTGCAGGAACTGTAGACAAGAATGACTGACAGGAACCAACTGCTACTGATGTTCTTGTTTTTTTCTGACTACACTTCGTAGGTTATTTCTTGTCATGCCCTGCCATTTCAGGTTACTTATATCAGTCTCTGGTAAACTCCCCCAGTCATATTGGTGTGTAAGAATATAATCTGAGCTCGCTGTGTTACATCAGATTGCTGTTTGAAGAAAATTCAGGGATAAACTTATGTGGTTTAACGATGAAAGTGCATTGGCTAAGATTTATTAGAACAGCTATTAATAGATCAGAGATCTTGAATTGCTGCTTTCGTAATTTTTCTGCTTAAACTGACTGTATTGGGATTAAATGGAAAAACAACAGAATTTTTTTTTTTTACATTTCAAACTTTTATGATCAAAAATAGGCAATGTCTGTAGGTCTTCATGGATCTGTTATTAAGAGAAGAGATGGCCTGACCACAGTGTGTTGCACAGACAACCTGGAAGCCCAGTTGAGAGTGTCAGCATCCTACAAATTACCTCCATCTTGACAGAGAGCTTTACTTCAGTAAGATTTGGATCAGGCTCATTACTATTCTAGTTCTTATTTAGAAATTGAAAATACTAATAGTTGTCTACAAAGTAAGGTATATGGGAAAAAAAATATTGTTAATAATGCACATTAAAATTATTGCCCTAAGCAATTCAATGTTGCATATTAAAAAGTTCTTTTTGGCTCTCATTTCTTCTGCTTGTACAACTCCTGTTTTGCATGTGGACCTGCCCCTGTTTACCTTAGGTTTTTTTATGTTATCATCAACTTATCTTTATTTATCATTAATTCTTTGACATTAACCACCCGCTTCTCTTCTCCTGTACCTCAGACTGTTGGTATTGAAGCAAATGAAAGTGGTATTTGGTGCTTAGGGTCCAGAGCACATCATACGAGGAGTGGCTCATAACTAGGGTAGTTTAGCCTGGAGAAAAGGAATCTCAGAAGTGATCTCATCACTCTCTACAAGTGCCTGAAATGTGGTTGTAGTGACGTGGTTTTTGGTTTCTTTTCCCAGGTAACAAGTGATAGGATAAGGGGAAAAGTTGGGCCAGGGGAGGTTTAGATTGGACATTAGAAAAAATTTCTTCACTGAAACATTTTCAAAGCATTGGAACAGGCTGCCCATTGAAATGGTCGACTCACCAGCTCTTGAGGTATTTAAATGTCACTTAGTGACATGGTTTAGTGTTGGACTTGGCAGTCCTGGGTTAATGGCTGGACTTGTTGATCTTAAGGGTCTTTCTCAACCTAAATGATTCCATGATTCTGTGACATATATACTTGGATTTTTTGAGGCAAGATCCTACCTATAATTATTGACACACAGATATTAATTGTGTTGCTGTCAATACATAGGCTACATATATTCTGTTTTAGTGTCTGGACGTATGTGCTTTTGGTATCTTCTTGCAGCGACTAGAAGACCAGTGTCTCAATAAATTTGGACAGTCTTTGGACAATTATGCAAATGTATTGCTGTATTAAGTTAAGCTCACGAGTCTCACTGCTAGGCTTATGCAGCTTGCAGTTAGAGGAAACTTCTCCAATTCTACTGGATTGCATGAAATATTTTGGTGAGTGTGTAGAAATGACACTTGAGAGTTAAATGGTAGTACTAATAATTTGTGCAGCACTTTTTTGCATCTTTGAATAGATCTCAGATAAGAAAACTTGTTTTATTTGATTCTAGTTAGAAGAAAAAAAAATCAAAACTCTTCTCCCACTCCCAAGTCTTTCATTCCTCCCACAGAGCTTTCGATTGGGAGAAAAGATTGATTTTACTTTTTCTTTGTTTGCAGAAAGCAGCAGTAAGAGAATATACTATTTCAGGCTGATATGGCTGGGTATGAACCAGTCGTTTAAACTATTTTGTATTTACACAGTTTATGCAGCAGTTTTTCAGCTTGTATTTTAGAGGAAGAAGATGAATAAATGGTATTAGAGTAATTTCCATTTTTGAAGAAATGTCCCTCCTTTCAAGAAGCAAATGTCTCTCTCTTCTTTTTGTAGAAATTATATTCTTGTGAATGAAAATTAAGCATCTTTCAAAAATCATACCATAAGACATTCTCTACACAGCATGCATTGACCCTGACTGCAGCAACTTAATGGCAAAGAGGAAAGAACATTATAGATGTTTTGTTAATTGTGATATTGCTAAGGATTTTAAGTTTTACTTTCTCATTCTTTACAAGCTGTTCAAATTTCTAGTCTGAGGACTTTTAGTTTTGACTGGTTCTTTGGTATGTTTTGAATCACGTTCAGAGCATTTATGAAAAAAGCTCTTCTATGATTTCATCATCTCTGAATCATTTCATTATCTCTTACGATGTCCTAGACCTTCCCTGTGGTTTGATGTACAAAGGAAGGGCAGATTTCTTAAGTCTGCCAGACATTTTACATACCATGCAAGCTCTTAAGCCTGTTCATTGAGATAAATACAGCACTTGCAGATTGATGAAACATTTGGCTATGCTATCACTTACCTAAAAGTTAAGGGAATTTGGGATTTTGCAGCTTTTTCATCTTTGAAATTGTTACTTTAAGTTCAATTATGATTTCTTGTTCTTTCCAGATCTTTTCAGTTACTTTATCAATTTGTCTGTTGTCATAGACAGTTTAGCAATAGCCTGCATGTTGTACACACAGTGTAATTCTTTTCTGGAATGAAAATCACCAAATACTTGTCACAGATAATTTGCCTTCTAATATTTTTACAGCAACCCTATTCCAAAGTCATGCTGCATTCATGTAAAGAAACCTTTAATGATACTGCGTAACTCAGCTGTGGAGTTCTACTATAGCTTTTTGATGCACTATTTATGCACTGTTAATTTTTTTTCATTGGAGGCTGTTATGCTTATTAGTCACTTACCATAAAGGAAGCACTTCAGGATTCAACAGTGCATTGGGGTGCTATTTTTAGAATGAACTCATGGATACCTCTCACTACCTGAAGCAAAATCTCAGGGCGTCACTTAAGGGGCGGCAGTGTAATTGGGCAATGCTTATCTTAGGCTTATGAGGGCAGATCTAATTTACCATACAAATAATTTTTCATTTCTTTGCCCGTGTCCTTAACCACTTACCCCACTCTTTCTCAGCTCTGTGGATCTTTCCTCCCACCCTTCACACCTACTCATCCCATGCCTCCCAAACAAGGCACAGCACTTGTGTGTCTATTCCCCATTGTCCTCTGTTCCTCAACAGCTTATTCTACTCCTCCCTCCCACTTCCAAACTTCTACCTTTCAAGAAGGTAAGTGTACTTTAGGTGTAATGGATGATGAATCTGATGCTTTTTACTAATTCCACATTCTCTCCTGTCTTTATCCAGATAATGTAATAGTTTGGACAGCCTCATTTTTAGAGTAAGTCTTTGTTTTGACAGGGGCCTGTATTTTTAATGTATGCATTTCTGAAAGCACATGTTCCCAGATGCAAGGTTATAGCAGAATGTCTTTATTTTGAAAGATGGAGGTTAGGAAGATTAGAGCCAGTTCTTGGTGCTTGTAGAAGTTTGCTCCTTAGCCTCAAGCCCACTCAAAGTAAGTCCTGTACAGGTAGGCTTTCTTCCTTCAGTTAAGACATTCTATTGCGCTCCAGGAATGAAGCTGTCAGCTATAGTCCTCACACTTTAGACAAACATGCCAAAAGATACCTTCTACCTGCTCACTTCTTTCAGAGGAAAGGAAAATGAAGTCAGTGTTAAGCCTAGACCCTTGAAGCACATAATCGACTGGGATGGTGCCAAGGGTTAAAATGTTATTAAAACCCCAAGTTAGTTCCCATTGTCAGTCTGACTTTTGACTTCAATATGGGTTGAAAGAGTTCCTTAAAAAATAAAGCAGTTTTTCAGCTGATGGATAAGCTCTATTAATGGTGTGCTGCGCGCTAGCCCAAAGAGAGCCTGGAGATCTAGCCACAGACCCATCCACACTATGGCAGGCACACACTTACAAATATACGCAGGCAGACAGGGTATGCTCCTCACCTGAAAGAGCTTCTCCTTGAGCTGATGTGAGCACATGCAGTGGCAGAGGCAAAGAAGTCAAAGAGAGGGGACTTTTCGTATGTGCTCCACATAAAGGCTTATACCGATGACCTGACAGGGACAAAGAGGCCAATGTTAGGAGGGTCCAGGGATCTTATAGTGGGTAAGAATAGGTGGGCAGAAGGATCTCAGCCAATGGAATAGGGACAAGTAGGCAGGGTTGACAGTAAGGGAACCAATGGGAACAACACATAGGCGGGACTCAGGGAAGGATCCAATGGGGTGTTGAGGAACGAAGAACTTTCTAGAACATATGCATATTAAACAAGGGAAATTAATATACATAGACTCATACATAAAATAGAGCAGGGAAAACATTAACCTATCAGGGGAAAACATGCAAATATCATAACAAAGGAATCATGGGTTCTCACCGTAAAGCGATAATACTAAACTTGGGTTGCTGACCACCGCAGCTGGTTGTCTGAATTCTCATCAGGAAACAGATTGGCTGGAGCCACCTGCGCTGCTACACTCTTATGGCAAGCAGAAAAGATTGCTGCAATATTTTCAGAGAAGTGTTTGCTATCTGGCCTCAGAAGTTGTAATTAACCTGTGTGAGGCCCGAGCTATGTATTATGAAAGAGTGAAAAGTATCTGTGCTGTCTGTAGAAGAGGCAACTCATGTATTTTACAGGCAGTGTAGTATTTTAAAGTATAGACTTTTAAGACTTTAATTTTAAATGACAGTGGCATGATCTGTAACTGCAATATATTGCTGTAAACCATCTTTACCATACTCTGTATTTCCTCTGTCGCTGTTTGTTCCTCAGTGCAACCTAAAAGAATAATACAGACAAATTTCATTTCTTGCTGTTTCACACTTCTTCACCACAATAATATGCATAGCTAACAGGTTAACAAGTATGCCCTGCTCACTTTCTTTTTATTGAAAAGATTTAACAGGTCATAGAAACCTTCTAAACCTCACAGTACTCTTCAGACATTGCAGTAATAATAATGTTCATTTTCTCTTTTCAGTCTTTCTTTCTCTATTGCTCTCCTACTTTACTGTCACAATCAACCCTTTTTATAACTTCTGACAGGATGCTGCCTTCAATCCAGTCTCTCCAACAATTATATTATGTGGGTTTGATTTTGTGTTATGTATTTAATGATGCATTGAAAAAGAATCTTGGTAGGAATGAATCATTCTAATTTCACTGGGGCTGAATATCCAAACAAAAATATGTATGAAAATTGAAATTACTTTCTATCTACAGAAAGAAATGTTGAAATTAGAGGACTCCTAGTTTATATGGTATCAAAAGAATAAAGGGCAGGTAGGTGTAAGTGTGATGTAGAAGACTCAATAGGTTTTTCTCCTCTGGTTTTATTAAAACTACTCCTTTGAAAATGTATTTTGTATACCAGTTTAAACATGAGCAAGTTAGAAGTTATCATCCACACTTCGGTAAAATTCTAAATAATAATGAAATGTTTGAGGTCCTCTGGCACTGTGAAGTTCTCCTCTCAATTAGATGCTCAGTCTTAACAGAAATTAAGATACAATCCAAAGTGCAAGAAACACTGATTGTACTTTTAAAATCTTGATTATTCATCCTTCTGCTTTTGAAATTAGCTTTCTGGAATCCGAAATGATATTCATAAATTCTACATAAATGGTATGCTGAAATATATATTCCTTCATCTCTTGAGTGTCTCAAGAGCGTAGCAGCGCTATTAGTACTAAACAGGTAACCCTTTATGTGACATAGGGTGGGTTTTTTAAAAAAAGACCTAATAAACATTCCAGAAAACAGGGTTTACTCTGGCTTCTACTTATTCTTGTTAATGCAGATGAGCTGTTTTGTTTTTGTATCACAGCAATGGCAAAAAATCTCAGAATAATCTAAATTTGTGTCACTTGTCTAGGGATTTTTTGTCTTTTTTTTTTTTTTTTTTTTAATTTTAAAAGCTTCTGTTTTGTTTAAAGGTTAGAAGGTTCTGTTTACATGTTTCAGTCATCCAGTCAGGGATGAAAAGCCATATGGCTTAAAGGATCACTTGCACACCATAATCAAAAAGCATTAAATATCAAAAGTGAGGAGTAAATACAGAGAGCATAACTAACTCTTTGAGTAAACTAGAAAGTGAATATTTGCATATAATGAATGCATTCAGAATTATCACAGCAGACTTCCAATAAATAGGGAGGGCCCACAAGAAATCTGGTGAAGGCCTTTTTACACGGGCATGTAGTAATAGGACAAAGTGGAATGGCTGTAAACCGACAAGAGTGGGATTAGAGTAGATATGAGAAAGAATTTCTGAAAGAATTTCTTTACTGTTGTGAGGCACTGGAACAGTTGCCCAGTGAAGATGTGGATGCCCCATCCCTGGAAACATTCAAGTCAGGTTGGATGGGGCTCTGAGCAACCTTCTCTCGTGGAAGGTGTCCCTGCCCATGGCAGGCAGGTTGGAACGAGATGATCTTTATGGTCCCTTCCAACCCAACCTATTCTAGGAGTCTATGATTCTACAATGATAAATATCAAAGAAAGAATGGGTGTTGTAGTTTTTTGCATAATCATTTCTATAGACTCCGTGATTACTTTGCTCACCACCTCAAATTCTGTATTCACTGAAAACAACCCTAAATTATAAGCTTGCCCTTTGAATTTTGCATGGATACTGAATGCTTTAAAAAGAATTTTCTGATATTGCAGTGCAGTAACATCTTTGTCCCTGTTCATGAGTTTTCTAGACTTGGTGTTTTTAAGTAAATCTAAATGTCACTGGTGTGTCACAGGCCACGTAACTTTAACGCCAAGGGCCAAGAGTCTAGGTGTAGGCTCCAGTGCAAGAGTCTTCATGGTACATCCTCCCACAGTTCTGCTTTACTAAGTATCCAGTGATGCCAGGAGCTGCTTCCTTTCAGTGTCTGTAGGAGTCATTCTTGGAGAAAAACAAAGAATGTGAGGTGGTAGCGGTGATTGTCAGGAAGGTGGTGGAAGGTGCATGGGCTGGTCTCATTTTGCTCAGGAAATCAGGAAGGTGAGAAGAACCATAACGTTCCTGTCAATCCCAAAATTATATCTCAGCATATCAGGCCTAATGACACTGTTTGGGTAGTTCTTCTAACTGACTGTGCTTCACCCCAGGGGTGCTACTGACCTTTATACTCCAGCTTTCTGCCCTAACAAAGGGAGAAGCTACTGCAGTAATTTTTTTTCAGAAAAAAACCCCCCTCAAATATCTTTCATGGCCCTAAATTGATCTAAAGATTAGAAAATTCAGCTTCCTTTGTCTCATTCTCAGTGTCTTTGAGTACCTGTTTTATTACATTACATATTTATACGCATGAAGACAGTAGGGGGATTAATTAATGTTAAATGGAAAGAGCAGAATTAATCTCAAAGTACATTACTTTGTTTTATTTCTCAAAATGAAAAATCCGTTAGGAACTGATATTGGTACATTCAGAGTTCAAAAATGTGCATAATGTAAAAAAACCTTTAGTTTTTATGGTGGTGGCTGTTATCAAAGTATGTGACATGACAAATAACACACAGTGGGAAGGCTGATGACATGTCATACATTGGGCATGATCAGCTGAAAGAAATGACTGATGCCTTCTCAAAACTCTCAGCTGTTGTCTTTGAGGATTTTATCTTCCAAAGATGGAAGGTGGAAGTATTCCAGTACTTGAAGAGGGAAACAAAGGAGTGCAAGGGACAGCCAAGGTCAGAAATTCTAGATCAAACCACCCAACTTCAATATCTAAAAATAATCAGAGTATTTGCAAACACCTGGAGGGTTGCAAAGAAACAAGCACCAGGTAACATGGATTTGACAAAAACCAGCTAACTTCCTTTTTGACAGATTAGCAGGCCTTGTTGTGAGTTACAAAGCCATAGAATTAGTTCATTTTGAATGTAGTAAGAGATGTCTGGCTCTTATGACATCTGCATAAATAAGCTAGGGAAACATATTCTAGGTTAAACCATTAGAAGGTAAATGTAAAACTCATTGATTGACTGTGATGCTGTGATGATTTTTCACCTTTTCTTTTATACCCCTTTTATACCTTTTTATAACTTCTGTATTCTTAGTGCTTTTTGCCTACATTCTTGGACTTGTTTGTCAAGCTGAGAGACTAAACATTTTAGAAGCTTGGTAGTTAGGGACTCTCCAGAACACATTCTGTAAACTAAGATAGGACCATCCAGGGGAAGGTTCCTTGGGGAGGGGGGCTCACTCGAGCCTCTCACTGGGGAATTTTTTATAGGTATGCTAATTAGTAGGACCTATAATATTATACCAGATCGTTTGTGGGTGTGCATTGCAGTGGGCATTGAGGTGCATTCTACCTGGATGTGGTACACCTAAGGATCCTTAAAATAAATACCAAGGTAAAATCCCTTTTTCCCTTCTAACCGTGTTTGACTCTTGATTTTAAGACCAGGAAAAGGCATCAACTGTACTCAAAAGAATCAGTGGTTTACTGTAAAAAAGTAATATATCCAGTGCATTCTGGGAGGGTCATTTTTAGGCCCATAAGAAAGACATAAATAATAGAATAAACAGTATGCTTGCTAAAGGTGCAAACACATTAGAGGACAGGGTTTGAGTTTGAAATATTCTTGGAAAATCGTAAGAAAAAAATTGATGACACTGGCTTAATATAATATGGATAAGTGCAATCTCCCATTTAAGCAGTGGTAATCAGCTACTAAAGTTCTTTTTGGAGAACAAGTGCCAAGTTTTGTGGGAAAGGACATGAAATTTCTAGCTAGTATGATTAAGTCAACAGCATCATTCTACTGTAATAAGCAACGGGCAAAACCAAAGGAATGTCTGTGACAAAAAATTGTTTTCTTCTCTGTCCAGCTGGGTGAGACAGAGATGTCAGTAAGAGTGGAGCCTGTCTGAGGTGACACACCACAGAGTGTGTGGGGAAGAGAAGAGAGAATAAACAGTGGGCAGACTGTCTAGAGTGATTTAACAAAGGGGGAAAAAAGAGAATGAGGAAACACAGGAGATGAGTTTTGAGCATGCAAAAGACAGTTGCAAAACACAAGGAACAACAGAATGAACTAGATGGCCTCTTGGGGGGCCTGTTCTATTTATGATGATTCTGGACAAAATCTCTGCAGGAGATCTTTGTTCTTTGCATTTTTTTAGTACAAATAGAATTATACAGGTTTGGCTTTAATAGCATGTGCTTATGCTCACCTGTATGCTTTCAGAGTTACTCTTCAAAGATTTGGATTTTAATTCTTAGATTAAGATCCAGTTTTCAAAATGCTGCTACTTTCATAAAAGAGAAAATGTATTTCCAGACTGATCCTATTTCTAGCTCATGTTAAAGCTGCTTGATGGCTGCAGTAATTTAAATTATTTGCATACACCCTTGTTAGAGCTTGATGGATTTCAATGGGTTAAGGTTGTGTATTATCTGGAAAGTACATTATCTCTGATGAGAGAGTTGGTAATGGATAGTTGCTAATTGTTTGGATTAGGGAAGACCATGAAGAATTTCAAGGGGGATAGAGGCAGCAAAATGAACTAGTGGTAGATGGATTTTAAGGTATATTTTAAAAGAGTGATAGGAATCAGAAACTCTTCTAGGCTCAAGATCAAAGGTAACAACTCAGGAAAAATATGTAAGTCAGTATGGGTAAAGGATTATGAGTTTTATTCCTTTGAGTTACAATGAGAAGGAAAGCTAGGTATCATAATGTTTAAATAAAGTAATACTATGGTATTACAGCCCCATGTGAATTGCTGGTACATTAATCTCAAACAGTTCTTACCCTTCCAGTGAAATTATGTACATGCACAAGGGCATCATAGTTCGGCAATGAAATCCTGAGGGGACTTGTTGAGACTGTTCTGTTTTGGAGCCAGGCTTTGAAGGGAGAAGAGAGAAAACAGGGAACATCATAGAATGAGTGAAACCATGTATGGCTTATAGATGTGTAGCAAGAGCTCCATTTTCACCTAATCTGAGAGCAAGGAGGATGACTGCAAGCTTGAAAGTAGCAAAGGAGCTTTTATGATGTGTCAGTTACCTGTGGAGTTGATTGCCGGCTACAGCAGTCACATCCTGATCATGGAGCATGCTGATCACAGAGAGTCAGCATCCCTGATGAGACATGCCCTAAGGAATTTCTGTACATTAGTCTGTGGTCTTTATTTGGCACGCATCACCTCACAGGATATGTGTGAACATCCCAGTGTGCTGGATAAGTATGTAAAGTTCCAGCTCCAGCCTCAAGTCAGTTCTTCTTCCTGCCTTCTTTCTCCCCCACTTCCTTTTACCCTTCTGCCATCTGTCTTTTAATTCATTTCTTACTTATGCTTAAAATCACAGGCTACCAATTAATCAATGGTTGTATTACTACATTTTTTCTTTATTTATTTATGCCCTTTGGTTATTTAAAAAAGGGTTTAATCCTCCTTCTAGCCTATGATGTTAATATAAATCACATTATTTTTCCTGCAGACCAAAACAAAGAGCAACATTTGCTAGGCCCATAAGAAAGCTAGCATTGCAACCCTCCTTCTCACTGCTGCTCTGATCATGTGCCCTTTGCGCGTTGCTTTTGCAGCACCAATGTTTTCATAAGCACCTGGAATGCAAACGTTTAGCCCTCTAGCTTATGCACAAATAAATTTTCCTCATCTGGGTATCAGGTCTGACTGAATATGTTATTTTCTTAGGGTTTTTACACTGAAATTCTCTATATTTCAAAAGTGTAATACTGCATAATTTTTTTCAACTTTCACTGTACTACTTTTATTCCGTACTCTTGGGAAGACCTGGATCATCCATAGTCAGACTCCAGGAAATAGGTGAAAGTAGTAAAATCTAGCCTAGAAGGGTCTTTATGAGTCAAATGTGGTGTGCCTTTCAACTCCTTTCATATGAAATGCCTCATTTTCTGCCTAGCATGGTGATAGTTTCTGTTTAGGCTGTTCAGTGCAATGCCTTGGCTGAGATAAGATAATTTTCATTGCATGGTGGCTTAGATTCAGCAGTTTGTTCCTGTGTTTAAATGACAGGCCTACTGCACTGCACTTAATGCAACAGTGCTGAGTGAGTGGGCACAGCATTATGTCATGGTGCAGATATATGGCCAAGGCTGGCAGCAAAACGGGGCTTGTTTTCCCCTCTGTGTTACGAAGAACTCTGAACTGCAGTTTACCATCATTAAGGTAACTTTAACTGCCTGACACTGGCTGGTCCTTGGCTCCTGTTCACCTGCTGTGAAGATCTCTGTTGGAAAGTTTCATTTTAGGCAAACAGTAAGTAACAGTTGATCAGAGTGAAGAGGGAATGAGTGAAACTAAAACATAATGTTGTTTTAACTGTTAAATATCTCCTTTAAGAACTTAATGCTTCTTCTTGTTACATAATAGGTACACAGAACTCCTATAGATGTGTTATATATATGTGTTCATGTTTCTGGCTGAAATAAAAATGTGATTCCAGCTTATTTTATTATCAGCTTTAGATAGATATTTCAGACAACAGCTGTGGGAATATCTAGCAACCAAGATATCCCATTTTAATATACTTAAATATTTCTGAATCAGATACTCAGATGAATCAAGTAATATAAGACCAGCACACAATTTTCTTTCTGCTGAAGTTCATTTAGTCCCCACAGCCCTTATGTGCAAAACAATGTAGTCCAGTGCACTTCTAAGAATTATGCTGTTGGACTTCTTCTGCCTTCCTTTTGCAGATAGTAGTAATTATTTTTCTTCCTTTTTTTTTTTTTATTGTGGTCAGTCATTGACATAGAAGTTATTAAAAACACTTTGCAGTGTATACTTCATTTTAATCCTCTTGTTAGTATTTCACTAAAAAATGTGATCATTTTTTGTACCAGTAAGTTAAGTTGCTTACTAGCATGGGTTCCCCAAAAACCTCAGATCTGAGGACCTCTGCCATTTTAACAAAACCTAAGTATTTGTTTTAGGCTGTATTTAAAGACTTGTACTATAAGATGAGCACTGTGACTGTATGCATAAAAAGTCATGTTTCCCTAAAGCAACTGAGTAAATATTTGTGTAAGTAATTGGATTTTCAATTTGTTTAGTTTGTGTGTGCCTTTGAGTATCATAGGAGAGTTAACCCTGCTGGAAATCTTGCATGATGTAATGGTCTTAAGCTCTCATGAGACAGTGTAACACAAACTTCATAAGGTTGAGTGATAGACTTCTTAATATATTTTATTTTCCATCGTGGTTTACAATGTTTTACTGAAATATCCTTTAGCCCTTTTAAAATAATTTCTAACAAAAATTAAAAACTAAACTTTATAAAAAAAAAGATGTGTGCCAGTTTGGTTTGACAGTTGGACAGAAGTTAGTGCTGGCTCTCATATTATCTGAAGCATTTGGACCATCCATGAAACATATCTAAATTTTGCCCAATTTTTTCTTCTGAGCTAACTCTTAACACTATAATACAGTACATCCCCATACATCCTCTCTATCTGTTGCCAACATGATTATATATAAAATCTCAGCATTAAATTGCATTGAATTCTTTGATTTTGTTAAAGAGACGGACAGAGTTACAAAGGAAAAAGTTAGTGGGAATACAATTCCTCTTCCCTTTAGAAAAGTGATTTTAAAGTAGAAGTTACATTATTTTCCACTTTTTGCTATTAGTAGATCTCCTTGGTACAGTTGCCTTGGAAACATCATATTCTAAAGGAATAAGGATATACGGAGCATTTTCCTTCAGCCATTGATAACGTCTGGAAAAATGATGCTGCTGATAGCAGTAGAAAAACATTCAGTTTAGCCGAACCAGAAGCCTGACCTCTAAGATAAAGTTTGGAAAAGAGAGAGAAATCTTGGTTTGGAATGTCTGGAATTGAAAATACTTTATGCTTTCCAGCCTCTGTTTCATAAGACCAACTGGTGGCTTAGTGGAAAGGATTGTAGTCATGGATCATGGCTTTATCAAGTGTATTATCTAAAGTAGAGCACAAATTGAATATAGTACATATATTAGAATTTAATTACATTGTTAAGTTGCAAAGAAGGAGAATGCAATATTCAGGTCTAAGCTCAGCACCTAATTATTATTTACAGATATCATGATTACAACAAAGCTGGAGTAAACACTGTAAATCCAGCCTTTCTCAATTATTAAAATCATGTAAGCATTATTACTATTAACTACTGTTCCTTTAAATTTCTAAGAGGTGACAGTGACATATGTCTTATTTTGCATGAACCCTGATGTGGAGAGTGTTATCATGATCAAGCAAAGCTTTTCAAAGGCTTCCTAGAAGTCTTCCTTGAGTCTGCAGGATGGGATTTTCTTAAACTGTCGAAGGACACTTGAATCTACATTGTACTTTGTATCTATTCAGGATCCAAACCTACACAGGATCCCTGGAAAATCATAGTCCTCATTCAACATTGTGGCACTTTGAACTCTGTATGTTTATGAGAGCTGCATATGGGTTGTTTCTGTTGAAAGGGAGATTCTCCAGGTGGGACTGGCCTAAAGGCAGGATTACATGGTCCACTGCTATCCTAGCAGTGACAGGAAGATGCTTTGTAAGAAGCAGAATAATTCTACCACCAGTGAGGTTGTCGAGTGTTGTTTATTCATTTACCCCCACTTCAGGAGGTAATACAAGTATGAAAAAGATGTTTTTAGAGCTTCTGGCTGTGTATCAGATCCCTTTTTTTTTTGTACTAACTCATCGAATAGCTTTTCTTTGAATTTGTACCTGATAAGTTGTGGACTATTGGAAACACCTGAGAACAGAACAGCTACAGCTCTGGTTTGTGGAAGGGAGAAGATGTTCAACAGATACTTGATCAAACTTTTGCACAGGATACTGAGGATCTCAGAAAGAGACAAGGTAACAGTGCAAGGGAAAAAAGCATAGAAGAGAAAGAAACCTCTTCAAAATTGCGTTAAAAGTCACAGGAAATACTGCGGAGGTTGAACTGGGAGTACTTTTAAAGCAATAGCTTAGATTTTAATTTATTATTGAGAAGGGAAAGAGTAGCATTTGACAGCATGGTATTTGTTGTTTTTCCCCCCTTAGATTTTTTTATACTGGTTTCTTTCTCAAGGAAAGACACTCACCTCTCAAACACTGAGCACGAGTCAGATAGATCTCATTTATTCCAGAGTGCTGGAGCCATGTTTTGATTGTGTCTTGCCATTTCTATTGTCCAAGTTAGCAAGTCCTGTTAGTTTTAGGGAGGGGAAGTACCACTGGGAATTAAAGATTATGGTCACAGCAGTGTCAGGTAGAACATCAGTCATGTGTTTGCTGGAAGAACAGAAATTTAAAAAAATAGTACCACACCTTCAGCTGACCCGGTGGAGAATGAATTTTTTACACTTATCTCCAGTGATGCTGTGAGACCATGTATGTAGTTAAGGTAGGTCATGGTGCTATGGAAGTCAATATAGCCAGGCAGTTTGCCCAGCATATGCAGGGCTAAGTGCCTGAAGACTGCTCCTAACACATTACCTCATGCTCAGAGAAAAGGCAGCCCGTCTACTGTCAGTTTAAAGAGACTTGAAAAACCAGAATGGAGGCTGATGGATCAAGTCAGCAGTGAAGAGAAATATTTGTATCATTGACAGTTCAGTAAGAGATTTGGAGTCGTTATCAAGCTTGTTTGATGAGGAAGAGGAAAAAATAACTGGAAATAAAACCAAAAGAAGAGAAAAACAAAAATGAACTCCTGATTAAAAACCACAAAAATTTTACCCTTACAAGGTTTCCTTTGAAAAGTATTCTATATTTTCCTCTGGAATGTGGTGCATTACTCTAAACAGATCTTGTCTTTCCCCAAATTCATGCTAGCTGGGTATTGTAGGGACTACAGCTGAAGACTGAATTTTATATGTAAGCATCTTTATTCAGCAATAATGGCAAATAAAAGGAAAACACTACATACCAATATCAAAAGAACATTTGGTAAAGTCCAGCTCTCCAGCAGACCAAGCTCCAAGAAATAAGCCCATGGGTTCCTTGTGCCTAAGCATCTTCAATCAGTTAAGTTTGACAGGTTTTTGTATCTTGCACCATTTATTTCCTGAAGGTTGTTGCCTGATATAAAATATTCATACTTTTATTGACTTATTAACTGATTTAGACAAAGGTCAAAGAGATATTTAGGCTCTAGGTGTTAGAGCAGCACTTCGGCATTCAGTTCTCTAGACATCTTCAAATGCTATATAAATAATATTTTCCAAGATCCTCATTATGCAATATGACTGGTGTCTTTATGTGAGTCCATGCTAATTCACTGCCAGATAATACACATGTTGCTCATTAGTCTATTATCTAGCAGTTTATCAATCACCATCTTAAGCACCCATCACTTCATTTGCAACGCTTTATATTTTTCAGGTCAGCTCACTGTTGCATTAATGTGCAGTCACAATTCCTTATTGTTCTCCAGCCTTTTTCCTCCATGAAAGCTCACTTCTGACAACAAAAGTATTTAGATACCGTGACAATATAGGGTTTGTGTACATGTGTCTGGCTGCAAAACATGGACTGCAGGATGTGGGCACTGGAAGTGGTAATAACTGGCTGACTCTCAGAGTGTGGGGTGGGTGTCCAGGACTGGCAGCTGGAAGATGAAACCAACCTCCTTCCCATGCATGTGGGACATCCTTCTCATTTGTGAATAGCTTCTGTTAGCAAGCAGGAAAACAGAGGAGATGCTGAGATATTTACACCCTCAACAGCTTGAAGGGCCACCATGGATGGCAACAGACAGAGCTGCTCTGCCATGTCAGACATCAGCACATTGCGTCACGCTCTTAAAAGGTCTGCTGGCTGCGCTCCTTCCTGACACTGACAACTTTAGAGAGAAGTGATGAGGAAAATTTTATAGCAACAAAGAATTATTCTGAACTAGGGAAATATTCAGCTCAGCTGCTCAGTGTGTATGCAGTTACATAACTAATGCCAAATCCAAATAAGAAAAAGTACATTTAGCAGGTAGATAAAAAAATCACAAAGGTACAATAACACAGTTCTACCTTAGTGAATCATCTTTCCTAGGTAGAGCCATTACTTAAAGATTGCTACAGACCATAAGTTAAAGCAAATTAGTTGCTTGAAGATGGGGAGAAAGATAGCTTTTTTTTTTCTGCTTTAATTTTAACATTCTGGAAACTTCCTTTCCATTTCAAGTAGTTTATTCAAATTTAATCATGGGGGTGTCAGAGTATGAAAACGTCTAGTTATGATGTTGTTGGAGAATTTCAACTTTCTCTTTAATGATACTACTTGTGCCTGTATTGAGAAGTATCCATGGTAACAGTGCAGTAATTCATAAACTGTAGAGCTGTATAAAGTCTCTCTACCACAAATATGTTTCAGCAAGAAAATCAAGAAGACACTTTTCATGTCAGTGTTGCACAGCTAAAGAGGACCTCTCTTAAGTCAATGATTTGAGCCGTTCCACAGTATATAAAATTATTCAGTATTTTCTGACTTAAAGAACTGAGAAAACCAGATCAGAACCATGAAATTCTCACCTTCCCAAGCAGATAATGTATCACCGAAAAAAGCCTGAATATGAGTTTTCATGTGAACTATCAGGTATAAAGTTGAAGTCAGACTGCTTCTATGAGTATTTTTTTAAAAATTATTAGATCATAGTGGAATAAATAAAAGAGAAATACTCTGCTGGTACCTGTCTAGACTATAGTGTATGTTCCTATTTAAGTCCAGCTAACTAAGCAGGAATCAACTTTACTAAGGTGACATGATAAAAAATGGTAACATAACAATCTAAGTACTCTGGAGCTTACTTTCTAAGGCAAAGATTTTTTTTTTTAGTTTTTTTGTTTGTTTTTAGTTCTTTACACACCTGTAAGCATATAATTTTACTCAAGTTAAATGTCAAACAACTCTGTTCAAATAAGTGCAAAAAATTTATTTCTGCTATATTCTTGTAAAATGCAAATCAAGGAACTGATTTTCTAGACTTGGACTTTTCTAAGACTAGTTGTCTAACTTTGGTCAAGTCAGTGAAGACCACATGTCCAAAAAGGTTATTCCTCCTTTCTATTTTCATTCAAAATGAGTTATTCATGTTGCTGTGATCCTGGCTGGAGGCCATTGTGCATTGAGGAGATGGTGATCCCTGTCCCAATGAGTCTGTGTAGGTGTAGCCCCGTGCTATGCTCCGCCAGCTGTACAGCATGGACACCAAGCCAGTGTTGGACATTTCATGTCCCTTGGCCACAGCATGAACTTGGTCTGTAGGCAGCTCCCACTCAGTGCTGATCATTATGCAGCAAAAAGTTATCAAGTGAGATGCTTTTTTTTTGATAGTAGAAAAGACAACTAGAACTTTTTCTCTAAAGAAAATCCTGTGTCCTGGGTTGCAGTGTATTCTATTACCATCCTCATGAGCTGTTGAAATCAGGTGGGGCAGTGTTTCCTTGCCTCCTCCCCCCAGACTGTCTTTCTGTTAATGGCCCATCATTGTCCTGCCGCAAGACTCAGAGATAGCTCCCTCCAGACTATCTTCTGTTAATGAGCCTCATCAACACTTGGCCTCATGACTCATTACCCCATTGTGAGATGCTCCACCCAGAGGGAGGAACCAAGCATTCCATCCTGGATATAATCTGAGATTCTGAACACCAGAGACAACCTTTCCACTGGATTTCCAGAGGACAGGAGCTACACAGCCACCACTGGACCTTCCGAGGAAGAGCAGACCCTTTTTCTACAGGGTCACCTCTTCAGGACTGCAGCCAACATTCTATTGGACTGCTAGCACCACCCTGATTAACAGGGTGTCTGGTTGTATCCTGACTCTGTCAGTTTAACCCAGTGTTTTCTGCCCTTATTTTTGGTTTTTTTTCCTTATTTTATTTCCCTATTAAATTGTTATTCTGACTTGGTGTCTCCCACTAGTTTGTTTTCAAACTAGTACATCCTATAAGAGCGCAAAAGACTAAAATAAGATTGCCTTAGCATGGCATGCCCTCACTGGACATCTGTTCAGTGCTGCCCATCGCAGGGTTTCCAGCATGTGAATGCACTTAGGATTGTCTATATCCTCTATTTCTTTATAGTTTTAGCTCCAATAAGTGGCATTTTAAGGGATTCTTTCCTGCAGAGTCTGAGTGCCTTTCTTAATGGTACATAAATGAACTATCATCTCCTGGTACAAAACATGTAGGTAATCTAGGTAATCAAATAAATCAGCTTTTTAAAATGCCAGAGGGATTACACATAGGTCACAGTGAAAGATGAGGCATTGCTCTGACATGTTGACTTTCTGCTTGAGCTTGAAATTTCAAATACTGATATGCTATATTGGTGTCTGATAACTGACATTCCTGGTTTACTACTTAGTAACTTCTTATACAAACTTTCTTTCCTCTAAAGAATGTCCTATATGCTAAACATCAACACATATTTCAAATCACCTTTCTTTTCCAGTTACTAAGATAAGCTGTTTTTGAGATAGATCAGGTTAAAAGAGTTTGGGGAAAATTTTGAACAAGATGAGCAGCACCTTTTCTTGAGCTCTCTGTACCAAAAATAGCTTTTTCAAATAACCTTAAAAGCTGGCAAAATGAATTGTGCTGTCACAGTTCAAGGAGGCAGTACCTGAAGCAGAAATAACCTTTTAAAGGCAAGTTTTAAGAAGAAGGTACGGTTGAGCTTATAATACAATATATACTTCAACATTAGAGTAGGAAACTACTCCTATGTTGTCTTAATATGATTTTTACCAAACAGTGTTAGACAGTAATTACTTATTTCCAGTGAAATAACAGGCTGGACTTTTCAGTCTTCAATACCTTCAGATTATCGGAGCACTGAAAGCTAGCATCTCAAAAATAGAAAGAAAAATTACAACCTTACTGTTGCATCTGTGTTTAACAGCCAGTCCTCAAAAGTGAATGACCAGACAGGTCAAATACAATCAAGACCTTAGACCAAAAGTGAAAATGCCTATCCCTTCAGTAATAATAAGACAACATTTGCATACATAGTAGTACAATACAGGTTAGCAGAGAAATCTGCTCTGGATGTCTGATTATACACTTTGGAGCCAGCACAAGCAGTAGATTTTGTGCAGATGATCAGTCATGGACAGTTTTCGTAGTCTGATACACAGCTCTAGGTGTGACTAGGTCATGTGATCCTTGGACATTAAGTGACAAAGAACTTAAAAGAAAGTTTCCCTCACCATTCTGCAATCCATATAGTCTCCTTGAGCTGGAGATTCCTGTTTTCTCTCCCTACTGTTCAGGATATACACCCTTCTGAGAACCTGCTAATGATTTCATGAGAACAACTGAGCCATGAGCATTACTTCTGTTCTGCTCTAAATCCAGTCCCTGCCCAGGTTGCACTCAGACTGATCAAGATGTGACCATCTGTGCTCATAGTCTTAGCCCCTCAGGTTTCAACCTGGGCTTATGCTTTGTGCTTCCAAGGCTTCTGGTATTCTGCAATCAGTACTCTGCACACTAACTTATTTTAGGGTCACTAGTAGTTCACTTGACACAGAAATGGCTTCTTTGGCATGTGTGTGTACATCATTACCTTGACTACATGCTGTAACATTTGTCTAAAAAGGAAAATGTTACTTAAAAAGTAAAGTTACTTAAAAAGAAAGACCCTTATAAAGGTTCATGACTTGGTTATAGTATGTTTTTTGACACTGGAATATATTATTGTTAGTTTACTTTTAGTATTTTTTGGTGAAATTATTTTGTTTCAATGACCAGGGAGGTGTGTTAATGCAAGTATAACCTATCTATCTGGAGGACTGTCTGTCACGTTGTAACTGATTCAGGTTGGTAATCTTAAGAGAAGATACCATGGCTAACTTGCCTTAATTTATCGTAATATGATTTTCACTGTTGTTTATACTAGTGCATATTCAGAGCTATTAGGTAGTGTTTTGTATAAAATCACAGAATTAGAGAATCATTAAAGCTGGAAAAGACTTCCAAGATCATCAGGCCCAACCATTAAGCTAACACTGCTGGTCCACCACTAAACCATGTCTCTAAGCACCACATCTACAATCTGCGTTTCTCCTATCAGTCTAGTATTTTAAGTACATACCTCTCCCTCTTAAATTCTCTTGTCTGTATTTATAATATACCTTTTTTCTCCATCTATAATTCTTCCCTTATTACAAAATTCTTCCTAATATGTCATTTTCGTACCCATTTCAGGAGCTTTTCTTACCTTTTATTTATTTCCCCTTTCTCATGCCAGCATAAAACAGAAAGTTTTTTATAACTGAAGTTATATTTTCTCAGGTGTTCCAGATAAAAAATAATCTTCATAGAAAGTAACTTTTACTTTCAAAGTAAGTAAAAATTGATTTATATCTCTTAGTTTCTTTGTTCTCATATCAAATTGTTACCAGAAAATAAGATCTTTTAAACTGCCTAACAAGCTGATATCAATAGTCTTACATTTCTCTGTGAGGGTATACTAAGAAAAGTACAGACAATGTGCTTAATCCAAAATTCAGAGGAAGTGTAAGAGATTTTTTTCTATATTGACATACAGTTGTTCCTAGTAATTTTACTATGCTCTCAAATTTTGTCATTTCAACCTGGAGACCATTTTAAAATCTGTAAGCATAAGCTTTTTTTTTTTAAATTTTGAGAAAATATGTTTTACATAGCTTCACATCTTCTACCAGGTACTTGTGGAACTGAAAACACTTGATCCCAGGTTGGCTGTCTGTGTGGAATCCAACTGATACTTTCCCAAGCTAGTTATGCAAGAAGTGTCTTTAAAAGTGTAAGGTTGAAACTCTGTAGAATATAATGAGATGGGATGTGTCACAATAGTTACATTTCACTTTTTCCCCCTTTTCTCAAAAGCAATTGTAGGACTTCCTCCTACTATGACTTCAGGAAATTTTTCTGAAGCTCTACATTATGGAAGTCATTTGTTTAAAAGATTTTGTTTGACTCTTCTCCCTCTTTTAATAATTCACTGAAAGAAATTTTCAACACCTGCTTTTGTATCCTGAGTGTTGAGATGGGGTTTTGGATTTCTTCACAATTTTGTTCTCCATCAAAAGGCTAGGTGTGTAAAAATGCACTGTCCCTTTGCAAGTTGACTCATGTTTTCTTACAAACTAGAACTATCTAGTTGTTTATACTCTGAGTGATTGAAATTATCTCACCTTTGCCATGTCTCTAATCATCTCCTCTTAATGATTTTACCTCTTGATACCTTTATGCCTAAGCACCGAAGAACTGTTTTCTACACTTTCAAGTTGATTTCTAATTACTATTATTTCTGATTAGATTTTGATTTCCTCAGAAATTCTCAATTCTAGCTTTCTTTTGCCTATTTCAATCTATTCTATAATACAACAGGATTTACAGAAACACATACACATACTGTTGCTCTCACAGGATATTAATCCTAACCATAATTAAGTCTTCTTAGATTCTGACAGTGGGATAATTTTAGACATTACTCATGTGTCATGAACTAATGAGAGTATGGCTAAGCTGATTGGTGAATTTGGATGTAAGTATCCAATTATGGCTGTTTATATTGTTATGAAAGTATGTAGTGCTCTTTGCAGAGTCTTTATAGATGACAAAATTAATTAATCTAATTTTATTTTTGCTTATTACACTATGAAAAGATTCACTGCCTATTGTTCATTTCCCTACATCTTCCTTTAATCTGTCATCAGTACAGTCCATAAAAACAACTTTCATGGCATGTGTTTGGAATTTAAATTCAAAAGAGCCCATTTTCAAGTTCTGCAGAAAATACACGTTTTATATTGTCTTACTTTTCCTCATTGAAACCTTAGGTACAGATAAGATACGAACAGGTTTTCTTAGTATCTTTTTCTAATATTTCTTTAATGACTTCCAAGCCAAAGCCTGACAACTGCATAATTTTCCCAATTTCTGTTGTGCTGTTTAGTCTCCACCATAGAATTGCACAGACATTTAAAATCAGAGCGACCTTTCTGTATAATTTCTTGCAAAGCTGTGCTGTGCATATAGTTCTGTTTTGTGTGACCCACAAGCCTATTAAGAATCCCTGAGCTTCAAACCAGGAAGGCTGCACACATAGTTTCCCACCCAGCATGGTTTGAGAATCGTTGCCAGTTATGCTTTCTTTGGGTGATGTTATGCCTGGCCCCCACTGCTCCCTTAGGTCAATCCCTGTCCTTTTACTTCCCTAGAAATAGTCTAAAATCCTTTATAAAGTTAAGCTTTCCAGGCTTTTCTCTTGCTAGTTTTGCCAGCCTTTATTGCTTTTTTCAATGTAAACAAGAAAAGAATCAGTACTGATATTCTAGTAGGGTCATATTGATCCAAATCTCTTAGTCTCCGACTTTATTCAGACTAAAACAGCTGACCTGAAAATATGATCTCTCTTTCTCTCCCCCTTCCCAAATCTCTCTCTTTTTTTTCCCCCTAAGAGTTCAGAGGAAAATAGTAAGGCCAGAAATAGGTGGATATTAATTTCAAATGGATCTGCAACCTGTTAGATGCAGTAGATTAGCAGCAATGTAAGCGAATGGTAATTCAAATGATGTGAAAAACAAAGCCACACTGAAAAAACAAGTATAATGAGTAATGCTCAGGCCATCAGTCTAAAAAAAAATTAGGGTCCTTTGTAGTCATGCAGAATCCATTCATTAAAATGCATCAGCCTGAGCTATGGAATTTGCCACTAAAGAAATTATAAAGAAAAAGCAGTGTAATTTATCAATTGTAAACCACTAAATTTGTATCACTGGCAATAAAAATTCACAAGTTTATTTTTCCAATTCTCAGATATAGCAACCTATTCAGTGATTCTTCATCCACAATGCTTCAACAGTAACTGACAAACCAGCTCATCAATATATAGTTAACAGCTTTAATTTGGTTTACTGATTTGTTAGATCTCTGTAGACTGCTCTATCCTTTATACCAATTTGTATTTATCTCACATTTCTGCTGCAATAATGATTAATACTGAGGCTCTTTGCTACTCTAAAGGGTACGCTTCATCTTTCATTTCTTAATGTACTGTTTATTTTGGGTTACAGTGGACTGGAAAAATAAATCCATAAACATTAAATATATAGTTAAAACATTGCAGAAGGGTCAATGGATCAGCCTATTTACTCTGTAGAGGCTATGGAAATATAATTTTATAGAAGCATTTGTTTTCAGTCTAGGTTCATGGACAGTCAACACTGTTGTCTTGAGGTTCTTGAGAAACTTGAGGTTTGGTGTTCTCCAGCTCTGTTTTTTAACAGATGTGGAAACCCAAAAGATTTACATTCAAGAAAAGATATTCACAGGAACCATTCACTTAAAGTTCCAAAACCATTTCTCTTTAATGGATTATGATCATTAGTGTTGGAACTTTCCCTATCCCCTATACTTTCCTTTGCAGTTTATTTTCACTGAATCTGCAACTTGTCCATTGAACAATATTTGTTGGAGACAGCACAAGGGGTGCTAGCAGCCCTTTAGTAAAGCCAGCATTTGACACCTAAAACATCTGGGCTTTCCACCTGTTTTTATTAGGAAAAAAAAATAGAATCAGATCACACGCATTCCCATTTGCAAATATTGACTGGGATTAAAAAAAAAAACCCCATAGGTATCATACATTAGGGCTCTTGAAAAGCCGTGACTTTTTGGTACATTTATGACAAAATATAAAGATACTTGCTTTTGTTATATATGACAAAAGTGCTAGGGGTAGCAGAGGAAGTATGGATGAAGAAGCTTTTATTAAAGGATCCATGGCTCTAAATCTCTAAGCTCTTTTGCAGTTGATGCAGGGATGCGTACACTGTCCGCATCGCAGTGCTATTCAATATCAGCACAGGCTGAGAATAACTTCCAGATACCTCAGCCAAGAATTTGCAGAGAATAGTAGCAGTGGGGCTCCACTATTTTTAACTGCTGTTAACTGTAGATAACTGCTAATGAGAAAAACTTGACAGGTGGTCATGATGTATCCTAAAATGATGTAGCACATCTCTGATCCGTAACATTTAAATGTTGACAGTACCATGTGTTTAAAGGAAGTGGCTTTGTTCTACTGGAAGCAATACAACTTACTGATGTGAAAGTATTGATCAAGTCCAGTCAAATTTCATCTAGGAGATGTGCTTAGATCACAGTCTCTCCACCTCTTTTTCATGGTGGTCAGTGAGCTTAAAGAAGCTATCAAAGCCAAGAAGTAGCCCCTCTGCTTTCTCTTCTGACTCTTTACGTTGGAGAACACTTTCATTAATGTAGTTTCTAAATTTTCTCAGTAGTCACTCCCAGTTCTAGGTTGGTGAACCAAAATGTGGTATTTTGTTACTAAATCTTAAAAACAAATGTAAATACCAGGAATAAGCCATTGGGAGTTAGAAACCTAATTACAATGTGGGTCCAAGTGAGCTTTGCAAACCATTAGAAGCCATCTGAGTATAATAACGTTCAAAGACAGCAGCCTTCCATATGCAATATCCTGGTTTTGAAATAAGCAGCAGTAACATCTTGTGCCCAGTCTCAAACAAGTTGAATTGCCATCACTGGAGGATGGCACCCCATTAGTTTGAGGAGGAACTGTCACTCACTGAGGTGAACACCTCCAGTGCAGGGGTATTCTGCAGCAGAGCAGGGGATCGTGGTGAGCAGGGCAAATTTCTAGAGCCAGGAAAACTGCATGAGAATGCTGAGAACCATGTGGAATCTTTACTCTTAAATATAGATCAAGTTTATGACCACCTGAAGAACCTGAATGTATATAAATCTATGGGACCCAATGAGATGCAGCCCAGAATCCTGAGGGAAATGGCTGATGTAGTTGCCAAGCCACTCTCCATGATACTTGAAAAGTCATGGCAGTCAGCTGAAGTCCCAGGTGACTGGGAAAAGGGAAACACTATACCCATCCTTAAAAAAAGGTAGAAAGGAGTACTCTATGGAGTACTGACCGGTCAGCCTCGCCTCTGTGCCTGGGAAGATCATGGAACAGATACTCCCAGAAGCTGTGCTAAGGCACATGAAGGACACGGAGTTGATTCAAGACAGCCAGCATGGCTTCACCAAGGGCAAGTCTTGCCTGACCAATCCAGTGGCCTTCTGTGATGGAATGACTCCATCAGTGGACAAGGGAAGGGCTACAGATGTCATTTATCTGGATTCTATAATGCCTTTGACGCTGTCCCCCATAACATCCCTCTCTCTAACTTGGACAGAGATGGACTATGATGCATAGACTGTTAGGTGGAAAAGGAATTTATTGGATGATTGAATGCAGAGAGTAGTGGTCAAGAGTGCAGGATCCTGATGGACACCAGTGAGAAGTGGTGTCTCTCAGGGATCCAAAGTGGGACCAGTGTTATTAAATATCTTCATTAATGACATAGAGAAGGGATCAAGTGCACCCTCAGCAAATCTGCTGATGACACCAAGCTAAGTGGTGCTGTTGACACTCCTGAATGACAGAGCACCATCCAGAGGGACCTGGACAAGCTCCAGAAGTGGGCCCATGGGAATCTCTTGAGGTTTAACAAGACCAAGTGTGAGGTTTTGCACCTGGGTTGGGGCGACCCCCGGGTAGCAGCACAGGCTGGGGGTGAACAGGTTGAGAGCAGCTTAGGGGAGATGGACTGGGGGGTGTTGGTGGAGGAGAGGCTGAGCATGACCTGGCCATGTGCACTTGCATCCCAGAAAGTCTAACACATCCTGGGCTACATTCAAAGCAATGTGGGCTGAAGGGAGAGGATTCTGTCCCTCTGCTCCACTCTGGTGAGACCCCACCTGCAGCGCTGCAACCAGCTCTGGGGTCCCAGCACAGGAAGGACACCGACCTGTTGGAGCAGGTCGAGAGGAGGCCACCAAGATGATCAAGATGATCACAGAAATGGAGCACCTCCCCTACAAGGAAAGGCTGAGAGGGTTGGGTTTTTTCAGCCTGGAAAAGAGATGGTTTTGAGGTCACCTAATTGCAGTCTTTCAGTACCTGAAGGGAGCCTACAAGGAGAGGACTATTTACAAGGGCAGGTAGTGACAGAAAAAGGGGGGATGGCTTCAAACTGAGAGTAGGTTTAGATTAAATATTAGGAAGAAATTCTTTCCTGTGAGTTTAGTGAGGCACTGAAACAGGTTGTCCAGAGAAGTTCCATTGCTGGAAGCGTTGAAGGCCAGGCTGGATGGGGTTTTAAGCAACCTGGTGTAGTGGTAGGTGTCCCTGCCCATGGTAATGTGGTTTGGAACTAGATGATCCTTAAGGTCCCTCCCAACCCAAACCATTCTGTGAGTCTATGAGGATAAGTGATGACAACACAATTAAAGTGGCAGTAGTAGCTTTTGGGTGTTCACCTTAACATTATGGCTTCTGCTTGGTGCAGCATGTTGCTGATGGTGTCCTGGCTGTGGGTGTAGAGGGGAGCAGAAAAGGAGGAGCTGGACTCATATATCTTTTACAGTTCCACTGAGGGTTTGCTCAAAGGCAGGATCCACAAATAGCATTAATTGATGCCAAAGTACTGGTGAGAGTCATGTCAGCAACACTCAATATGGATGAGAGTCTGCCATGGTTTGTCTATGATTTATTATCTGCCAAAGATGTTTTACATAACTACGCTCAAAAAACAGCAACCTTAGGCTTAATACCATAGAAATATGCATTTTCTGTGGAACTCTGTGTGTGTAGGCACATATCCTTTTATATATCCATTCCTCACACAAGATGTTCAATGACTTGCTTTTATTGGCCATTAGGAAAGCAAACCACTCAGGAAAGGGTAGTATTCCAGACTCATCGGTCCATTCAAGTATTTCTGGTTTTCAGGTCTACAGAATAATTACCTCTGGTTTAGAATACTGTCAGCATTGTGTCTATACTGATGCTGATATGTATTTTAAGCACCTTTTAACCCAGTTTGGTAAAATGGATAAGGTGAATCTCAAGAATAAACTTGTGACTCTCACCCCTCCCTCACTCTGAAAACACTTTAAAATTCAGTTGTCTCAAAGCTTTGTTGTGTGTTTGTTTTGGCTTTCTGTTGTTTGATTTCTAGCAGAACATTGTAAAGTTTGTGTAATTTTGGGCCTAGCAGTTAATGTGTCCCCTGCAGGCAGGCTCCATATGAATTAGAAAGAAATTCAATTACTGAGCTACTGATAACTTATCTCAACAGAATGCAAATGGATTAAGATGGCTAAGTGCTCACTTGCTTCTAAATGTAGTATTTAACTAGAAAACATGCTCTTTAAGAAAAGCAACAACACACAAGCTATTTTTATGTTTTATACTTCTAGGGGTTTATACATTTCATATTACACCACTTACAATTCAAACTATAGTGGTATTCGTTAAAATAAATTAGAATGAAAACAATTTAAAAAAATTATTTTATTTCCCAAACAGAGACAGTGGATATATTTCCTCTCTAAAAAAGATTAATGACCCTTTTGATAAAAAGTGTTACACATTTTATACGTACAGATTTGTTTTTCTAAGACATTAATACTGAAATTAAGACTTCAGTTTCTTTAAAATATGGTCATCTCTATGCATGATCATTATTTATTATACATGGAACAATGAGTTAATTTCATTTTCCTGTTTTAAAACTCCCCTTCTTTACACAGTTCTCATGCTGATGTTAATTTTATATATATACAGAAATTGGTCTGTGTGTGTTTCTCATCTTCACAACCAGTGGAGGCATATGTTTATTAACTTACAGAGTTAATGAATTAGCCCATGTTTCTCTATGGGCTTAGAGAATATGGAAGTTATTTATTCATAGTGCATGTAATGTATATAGCTGTAGGCTCTTCACTGATGCATTTCCTTCCCTCCCCCCAAAAAAGAATACTGTTCTCTGTTTTATAGTTATCACACAGGAAACTGACTGTCATGTAGGTTTGGGAAACTGGTTAGACTGGAATTAAAACATAAAGATTTTCACTGCTACTTTTGATCTCAAAACATCATATGCTTTGGTCTGAAAAGCCATACATTTTTGACAAGAAAATAATAATAATAAAAATTATTGAAAAATCCTTTGTTTGTGCCTTGAAGAATCACTGTATGAAGTCATCCTACCAGTGCTGCCAATTGAATTAAATTAGTGCTTTATTACAGTAAGAAGTGTTAGATAAATATACAACTTTTGTAGGCTGAAGGAGCTAATTTATCTTCTTTATACTGAATAGCTATAAATATGCTCATTGAAATAATTGGCATGAATCTGGATACTTGATTCATTTCAGTGGACCTTTAAAAGCAAATTTGTTAAGAAACATCCCTGTATATCTCTTATAAAACTGATATTTCTTTAGATCATAAACCAATTTTTTCTTTTTTGCAACAGTGGAGACATTAAATGTGACTTGTAGTTGTGGGGTTAGAAGAATGAGTTTCATAAAAGTGTTTTTATGAAATAAGCTTGAAAGAGAAATAATGAATGATATATATCTGGTGTCACCTCCATAGCATATTATTATTACTGGATTTTTCAGGAAGTGCAAAATCTGTTTGAAAACCAATATCCTGGGATTGGGTCTTAGTCCTACAATGTATAGTGCTTTATAACCCCGTCAAAAAAGACATTAATATATATATTTAGTCATAAATATGGAAATATTTCAGTTAGGGTTATAGTCAGGACCGGCAGTCTGTCCACATCTCATAAAAGCAGAAACTGCCTGAAACACAACCAAACAGCTTTTCAGAGGAGTGTTAGTGTGAATGAGAGGCTCAGTGGAAAGTGTGGGATGGATTCTGCCCAGGGCCCCATCTGTGCAGCCCCACGTGCTCTCAGTGCAGGCTGCACACCCAGCACCTCATGTCCAGCTCCTTGCAGCCACATAGAGACAGCTGGGAGCCTGGTTATAGTGGTCAGTTCAGCAAAAGCTGGCAGCCTGATAGATTCAGTAAGGTCTGAATCAGGAGAGTCAGGAATGAGACTTTAAATTAACAGTTTACATGGTGACATCTTTTTTTCCGTGTTTTCTTCCTTAAACCAAATGTCTTGACCTACTACTGCTCTGTAGCACAGTAACTATGTAAATACATAAAGTCCTGCACTTTAATAGAGATTATCTAAAGTTAAAACCAGCTGGAATTTCCAGTACCAACCTATTGGTGGATTATGACTAAGGTATCCTATATATTATAGGAAAAAATTCTCAGAGCAGAAGATCTTTCTGCACATGAATAAATTCAGATATATGCTATGATATTGACAACACGTTTATGATTATTTTTATTCTTGCTTCAGAAACATTTTATGAGTCATTTAACATGTTAGTTCATCTGGAATAATAGCTAACCTACTATACTCACATACTGCTCTGCCAGCTTGATGGGTCTGTGGGAGAAGATACAGCTTAGCACACACAGCGAAACTGCAGTCAGTTTAAATGCTGAGGTGTGCTGCGGTTCTCCTTGCTTGAGAAGGTCCAAAATAGTAGAGAACTTTTTGTACAGAAAAAAATACTAAAAAAAAAGATAGCCGAGATAGACTTCTTAAATATTTATGGATTTAGTTTCAGAGATTTCTATTTCCTTCTTTTTCTCTACTTTCTCATTCTTCCCTTTCTTTGTAGACTAGCATGGTCTAGCCCATGAGGATTCATATAACTTCTGTTAAACTTTTTCAGGTCAACTGAGTGAAAACTAACAGTGTATCTGTCCAGGGTTTTTTTTGAAACCACCCCAAAGAGAAGCCTATTTTCTGTGACTTTCTGTATTGTATTTTGTCACATGAACAAAAAAAAGGTAGGCTGCACACCATCAAGAGTTCAGACCATGTTTTAAATTAAGGAAGTATGTTCATGTCTTCTGTGTCTGTGCTGGAAGTAATGTTATAAAAGCTTACTTCCGATGTTCTTGTCAGGAAAATCCACAAATGCCAGAGGTTTATGTCCAAAAAGGAGACAGAGGAGTCCTGCAACTTTATTTGAATAAAGGGAGAGTGTCCGCTGGGGCACACACCCACAGGGTATTCTCTCTCAGGGTTTTGGAGGGTGCAGCCTCCTTTTATCCCAAACTCCCGGCTGCACGTTGCCCTCTTCCTTTCCCCATTGGCTGAAGTACGAGGAAGGTGCAGCCTTCCCGCACTGCCTACCACATATCCCCCCAGTGAACCTACTATTTCACCCCAAAGCTCAGAAGCCCAGGCTAGTGCAGAACCATGTCTGTTTCAGGAGCCAAGCTGTGTGGGCTCTGTAACAAACCTGCTGCCCAAAGCTCAGAAACTCTGGCTTGTGCAGAACCTTGTCTGTTTCAGGAGCCAAGCTGTGTGGGCTCTGCAAAAAACCCCCTGCCTAAAGTCAGTAGAGACATTAAGACGCATGTCAAAGATGTTAACACCCATACCTTCAACCATCAAATTGTTTGTAAAGATATTAGCTTTCCTCTCATTGTCAAAAATATTACTAGTGAAGATGCCAATTAACAATTTTAGTACCTAAAGCACCTACAAACTGCGATTCTGATGATTTAATACTGAAGTTGTTGTCCAGAGTACAAGATCTTGTCATAAAAAAATACTGATTAAAAAACTGAGAATTTTTCTCCTAGGCAGTCCAAGGACTACATTACTGTCTTCTCTGAAATTTTCCTCATTTAATAGCTCCAACAAAAGACTGTCTGAAGTTTTAACAAATCACTTTTAACTCCTTTGCTCATCCCAAATTTGGCTTAGTTTTATGTGACAACAATGGAAAGAAAGTTAAAAAAAGGAATGGTATGTATGCTGAAAAAAGTTCCATCTATAGTTCCACTCCAAACGCAGCCACTGCCAAGTTACTTCTATTTTTCTCAAAGGTACCTTCAGTAGTACTAATCAAGAAAATGCAACTTCCACTGCCAAGGATAATTAAATTGTTCTATAGCCAACAAAAGACATTCATTAATGCTGTGCCAAAACAAGATGTGCTTCTAATTAGTGAAGTTTTCCACTATTACAGTGCAGGAATTGTTTTAAATACCTGTACCTGAAAGCACACAGTTCTCACAAGATGTCTTTTACTGTGTTAAGACCATTCCAGATATATTTGTTGATCATAAAGATCTGTTTCCATAAAGGAACATCACTCGATCCTATAATACCAAGTGAATTTCAAATTTTTTTTAAAAAACACCATGTACTAAAACTTGCCAGTAAATAAAACCCAAAAATCTGTGATGCCCATGGATTGTAGATTTCACTAAAACAAACCTAAAAACTCCACAAAAAATGGTTCCAAGTTATTTCTTAGAGTAAAATTTAAGATCAAATGATTATTTTGTTAAAATTTTCAGAGAACTGAGTAATGAAAAACTTTGAGGCAAAGAAGGGAAAAATCCTAATGCACACAAACCTCTTTGTGAGTTGCAATGTTCATCAATCCTGCAGCATAATCTAAAACTATGATGAAGGCATTTTTGATATTTATAACATGGGAAGGAAACCAGAAGAACATTTAAAACCAGAGAAACAGATAGAAACAGATCTTTATGATCAACAAATGTATCTGGGATGGTCTTAACATAGCAAAAGACATCTTGTACCATGCTTTCAGGTACATGTATTTAAAACAATTCCCACACTGTAACAGTGGAAAACTTCAATAATATTAAAATTTAAGAATGTAAAAGCACTTTAAAATATATTTTTTTCACAATTTCTTTGATGGAACTACTTGACTTTTCATATCTTAAAGGGGTAATGATTTTCAAAGACAGAAATGCATAGATGGGTAATTCTTGAAGGAACCTCTTTAAAGGTGGAAAATTCCTTTTCCTTAGAAGCTGGTCTCCAACAGTGTTATTAGAATATTTATAGTGCTACATAGGTCTCTACAATAAATATTTGCTGCACTCCTGTGCTTTTTTTATTTTTCTCTAAAAAGCCAAGTGTTATAAATGTCTAAAGGATGTAATGTTGTGCTTTATTGCTGGGTAAGCAGCTCAGGAATGCAGGCTAAATGCAGTTATCAAAAGAAGCAATTTTAAAAAATCAACAATATCAAACCCTTTACAAGGATAAACTGTTTCAGTGTAGATGAAGAAAGTATTTATCTAATAATTCTCAGTATAGGCCCTTTTCCTTGAGGGAGTTAGCACACAAGGATCTGAGGTAGTTGTAGAAGGCAGTGTAGTCAAAGGACAGCTTTAAAGTTTTTACTCAACTTCATAACAAATTCTTCTTTCCATTAATCTGAAAACAATATTTAAGTATGCCCTATGATATATGCAACTGGATCAGTAATTTATATATAAACAATAAAGCCATTAAATAACTTCATATTAGCAAAGCCTGATGAAATTCACTCTGGAATACTTAAGAATCTTGCCAAAACTTCTAGTGACTTTTGCGGGAGCTAGTGGAGAATTGGTAAGATCCTTGAAAACTAAAGCAGCTGCAGTGTAGAACTTCTCCCTGATATGGGGGGGTTAGATGGAGGGAATGTTGGAGGTCTCTGGAAATTATGAACCCATCTATTTTGTTTTGTTCATTTAGGAGATACTTGAACAAATTACAAAGCAACCTACAATAATATATGGAAAATAAGTAAAAGCAAGCATTGATTTGCTCTTGAAAAATCTATCTGATTTTTTTATTTGATGTCATAATTGGGCTACTAAAAGAGAGAGAAATAATAGATATTATGGATCTTGACATCTTCATAAGCAAAGTAGATTAATACAGTCTTGGGTAAAATTACCATTTTTTGGAGTGATGGATCAATAAGCACTGTGTAGCAGAGAAGGAATTAACTCCAGCATCAATTAGGGATGTAAAGTTATAGAGACCCATCTGCAGAAAAAAAGTACTGGCAGATGATTTGGAAGGGAAGAAAGCTGTCTGGAAAAATCCAGTCTGTGAGTAGGGTTGCTAAGGAGGTCAAATGCAGACTCGTTGAGGGAAAAAAAGACAATGTCTCTCAATGCTGTTAATTGCAAAGTCTTCATACGCTGAGTAAGACCAGTATGTGTCAGCAATAATAGGCAGTAGCAGTGCCTGGGGATGAGTTTCTGGTCTAGGATGGGGTGACTCTGAGTAGAAAACATTAAACCTTTGCATTGCTGCTTTAGCCCAAACTGTGATAGCTTGTTGTATCTGTGCTGATGGTTATGGAAGGTCTGTTCAGATTTCTCAACCACAGCCATACCTTTGTTAGAAGGTTACAACAGGAATGTTAGTATGTGACTATGGCCCAACAAGAATGTCCTGGTGCTGGTCACCCAGCAGCTGTGAGTACTGCTGATGCAGGCACAGACTGAAGGTGAGAGTGGGCAGACTAAAGGCCATGGCTGGCTGGCTGGCTGGCTGGCTGGCTGAAATGGCATTGCATGGCGGCCCTCAAGTGTCATAGAACCATAGAAGGAGCCTTAAAGATCTTCTAACACCCTTGGCATGGGCAGGGACACCTACTAGAAGGAGGAATGTCTGAGAACTTTGTCTTGTATAGGCTTCTTAGCTACATGCTGGGCATTGCATGGGGCCAGCATTCTTGGAGCTTTTCTTAATGCCAGTGGTCAGGTCATTAGAAACTCTCAGCTATTCAGTTTTGGAACTAATGGTAGTAACGTCTGTCTTGGCTGCTACTCTGAACATACATACCTTGCTTGGAAAAGGCTAAAACCAATAGCTAAATCAGTCCTGAGATGATGAGTTTAGCTGGTTTAAAGGGATTCCCCTGGGACATTTATGTGAGGGAAGGCATCAGCTTCACCGATAGTGTTCTGAAAATCTGAGTAACGGAATATTCTCTTGCTATGGAATTACACTGTCATTGCTTAAAAGAGTGGTATAATGATATGCCATCTTGCCAGTTTGAAGGTACTCTGGGATAGAAGAAGAACCATCTCACAAGTAGTCTCCTGGATGATGATGGACTTAGCAGCAAACTCCTGATCCTGATGTAGGTCTTCTATCATTAAGTGTGAGGCAAAAAAATTTACAAATACAAGGAGGTAGGTAGATTGTGCTCTGATCATTTGTTCATCTGCACCAAACCACATCTGGAGTTAAGTTAAAGGTTAAAATACCAGGTGTGCAAGAGCAAATACAGAATCTTTAGGAGTAGCTTTAAATTTTAAACATGGACATGAGTAAGAAGTCATATTTAACAAGGAAAATCTGTGAGTATCCTGAGGAGACAGCATGTCTCAAAGATATTAACTTTTCCTGTAACTTTTCCTGTGAATCTTGTAATTGCTTTATATATCCCTCTGTACATTCTACTAGTAAGGATACAATGGTGGAAACAGAGCCCTGGCTCTTTCTCAGGTGCTTAGTCTTGCTTATTCCCACTAGCTGAGTGTAAATAATAGATAACTCTGTTTTGCCACATTGCCGACTATTTCCCTCTACATGTCAGGAAGCTGAATGGTTCTTATTGTCTGATCTGTTCAGTCTGTACTGACTGATTATGCACTGACATAAACCATATGCAAGCCAAATGCTGTTCAAGACTCTTCTGCTAAACATGCTGGTCTTACGCAAGGAGAAACACCCGAGAAAAGAAAAATAATACCTAAGAAATTAAATGAAACATCTCCAGCATAAGAAGCAACAAGTATGTAAATGGGAGCATATTTAAAAAGAAGAGAAAATTATAGTTATACCTAAATTATCATATTCTCAATCTGGAAAAAAAAATGTTGGTTGATAGGTAATAAGCCTTAGTAAGAAAATTACTGTGAACATGTTATAGATATGAATAGGTTGCATTTTAAATTGTTATGAATCCAGCACTAGAGGATATAAGCTCTCAGAGTCACAGCTGTTCACCTGCTGGGCTCTATTAAACATCTGTTAACCCTTTACAGATAAATGGAAGTTTTACAGTAAAGTGTAGTCCCATGGCACATAAAATAGCATAGGTAGTATATCTTTGAAACACAGCTTTTGTAAGACAGTGCACCTAAGAAATAGCAGAGAGGTTTTGAAGATCAGTGACACACAGATCCAGATCACTGAACTACAACTTTTAATACAAATACATTATAAATCTGTGTTTCAGTTTCATCATAAAATGCTAATTCATACATTTAAAATATTCTTATCTTTGCAAAGAACCTTGGGTTTATATTCCTCTCTGAACAAAGAGTCAAAAGCCAATGACTGTTTTATGAACCCAAGTAGACTTTCTTCTTTAAACTAGACTCATTTCTCTGCAGTCATTCACTGTGCAATAGAAATATAATAAAATTATGTTCTGTAAATGAATACTGACTTTGATTCTATATTGGAGTGCATAAGAAATCACTCAGTATTATGCAAAGAATGGGACAATAACGTGGAAGGAAAGGACAACAACTCAAGAGGAGGAAACAAGACACATTGTCAATGAGAAAATGTGTTGATTAATGCCCTGAAATGCCAATAAAATAGCAAGATTATAGCAAATGTTAGCAATATAGCTATATCTTGCAATAGCAAGATAATAGCAAATGTTAAGATTCCAACATATGTGCTTATTATTATTTTTTGGAACTTTGGGGCTATTTAGAAATACTGCACAACTTCAGCAAAATTAATTATAATCATACTTTTTGTTAGAGCTGAATATTTTAAAGGGATTTTAAATATTGTAGAAGAAAATTAACAGGTTTGTTGTTCTTGTTTGTGTTGAGAAACTTTTTCATTATCTCAGGTATTTGTGTGGGACACAAAACCCCCTTTTTTGCCTTGGGGTATTAATTAGCACAATTGTGGTCTAGGCTGGATAAATGAACTTGCAAATGGATAACATGAAAATTTCACCTTTGCAAATAATATTCAGTGTTCTAGACTAAGGCCTTTCAAACCTGATGAAACATGGTATGTAGCAGAATCCATTCAAGAGGTAATTAGTACTGAGGTTGCATTTAATCATTATGTTATATCTCAGAAGGCGATGAATGCAGTTTGATTTTTGCAATGTTTTCAAGGAACACACTTCAAAATAAGCTAGGAAAAAGAAAAAAATCAGAAAAATGTGCTTTTGTTTTGCATAAAAACCACATTTATTTATTATACTGGTAGTTAAAGTTTTTTAAGTTTAGATATACGTGAGGTAGATTTTTGAGACTGAGGCTATATTTAATCTCACCCCTTTTTTTCGGTGTGATCTATTTTTCAGACAGCTGTGTTTTCAGTTTTATCCAAATCAAATGTGGCCTAATCTCAGAAGATGTTTAGTACTATGCCTCAGATGTTATACCCTGTCCTTCATCAAAGTCTTTTGATTTCACAGCTGCAGAATTGTTGAGGTTAAAAGGAACCTCTGGAGGTGACCTTTTCCAGCCCCCAACTCAAGCAGAGTTATTGTGTGGGGATGCTATTGGACACACTGTCAAAAACCCTTGCTGAGGTCTAGGAAGGGAATATCCACTGTTCTCCCCTCATCTACAAATCCAGTCATTTCATCATAGAAGTTTATCAGACTGGTCAAGCGTGATGATTAATCCATGCTGACTGCTCCTTATCACTTGCTTATCTTTCATGTGGCTAGAAATGATTTCCAGAACTAGTTGCACCATCTCCTTACCAGAGATCGAAGTCAGACTGACAACCTGTGGTTCTCTGGGTCCTGCTTCTTAACCTTTTTGAGGACAGTCCAGTCCTCAATCATCTCTCCCAACTGCCTTCATTATTCCTAGATAATCAACAGTACAGTAATATCAATCTCCTCAACATGCATCCCATCAGGACCCAGGGAATTCTATGTTCAGTTCACTACAGTATTCTCTATTCTGCATCACATTAATAACTAGCATTGATTATTCTTGTCTGCCTGCACAATATCATAGAGTTGTGTCATTAGTTATCTACTCTCCAACATATCCACAAAATTTAAAGTGTCATGGACCTCATCACTCATGGCTTTTCTTCAGTGTTGGCAAATGTGTTTTTGTCACAGCAATATCCACAAAGAATTCTGCTACAGGCCTACTTGAACCTTCCACTAGATTGTTTTTGTTCTCCTCCAAACCTCTGACCTCTACCCACATTTCCTTTTCTGGTTCTTTGTTATCTCAAACACAAGTTGATTGAATTCTGCAGCTTTTAGCATCCTAGGCCTTGCTTTCTCTTGTTGTGAGTCGGATGAGTTTTCTTTTTATTGCTCATCCATCATCCACTTGCCAAGTTTTTAAACAAGCACTGTGGCAGTTTTTCTGCACTGCTTTCCCACTTTGGAGGAGCCCTCAAGATTTCTCGTAAACATCTATATTTGTCCCTCCAGTGTCCTCTATCTCCTCACTACATCCTTAGGCTGAGCCCAGCACAGGCCTCTTGTTTCCAGTTCTTTCTTTCTTACTCTCTTACACACAGATTACATGTTTGTTCAGTGCCCAGTATGATCAGATTTTAGGATAATTGAAATGAACATACAAATTGTGCTAATAAGATGAAAGATTATGGATTCATAGCCATTAACAGATAACATCACTTTAAATGCAGGCAACACTAGGGAATATGTAGTGCTGTGTCACAGGTGAAAGTGACTACAACTGAAAACCTGTTCTGGTCACAGCTCGACTTCTACCACTTCCTGGGGTTCATCATAAACACAGAGGGTTTTTTGCATCAGGTACCAAAAATTTATGGATTCCATTAAATCTCTAATTTGCATTTTTCCTATCGCATAAATGCGTAGTAGAGATGCAAAACTGAAACTGCTGTTTATCTGGCTTACTGTGCCTCAGGTCACATTGAAATGCTGAAGAGCAGCACAACTTGGGAGTACAGATACATTTACCTGGTGTGATACTCAGATACTGCAGAAGTGAGGGTCTTAATATAGCTGTGGCCTTCTCATGTCCTTCAGCAAATCCACCTCTGTTCACACAACTATTTAAGGGAAAGAGCATCAGAAGCTGGCTCTGTCTACGGTGGAAAACAGTCTGGAGGGATCCTGAGAAAGAGAACATGAGCTTTGCTAAAATAACATGCAGTTACATCAGCAACTGAGTCAATATGGTTCTTATTATACCCAAAATACACATCAAATACTACTTACCAAATGCTTTATTGCTACTAAACTAGGTGCTATTGTTGTCAATACACATTGGTATATTTTCCTTTCCTTGGTGACATTGTTTGATTGTAAGGCACTAAAGCTTCATGTATATAAATAAAACACATTCAAGAGTGTATCATAACTATCAAAAAATGTAGGGACTTTATAATGATATAAAAACTTTGCTAAGCTATTTGGATTTGCTATGAACATGAGCATGATAATGCACATGGTTTAATCAATACACCTTTCAAAGGAGCCCCATTTGGGAAAATGCAAAAGCTGTATCTCGTAGTCAGTAATAAATATTTCATTAAATTATCTCTAATTTAACTTTCACTCCAATTGGCAAACCTCTAGTGGTATGTATTTTTTTCCTCTTGATTTTATTGCGCTGGTAACATGCAATCATCTCACAGCCCTTTGCTTTCTGATCTATGGTATATTGCCTCACCTTAGACTAATATCATTGTCATTCTCTCATTTAAGTAGGTAATATTTGACCATCTAATCTGCTTAAAGCAACCTGAGTAGAATAATAGAGGCTTACATTTGGCATTCAGAAACATTTCTGAAACAACATGAAAAAAATTTGACAAAAATATATGGTCTAAATCATTCTCTTTATGCATGAAAATACACCATGTTTTTACTGATGTAATTAAATTGCCCACATTTCTGACTTTTTCATAATGAAAAAGTAAACCCTTCAGTGTTTAGATTATTAGATGATTTAGATGTTTAGATGATTTGCTATGTTGATTTAAAGCAGAGAATACAGTAGTACCTACTCAGGCATTTACTCTTCTTATGGATTGAATCACTGCCATAGCTTCTTAGTATGAGAGACTTCATAAAGATTTTTTATTTTCCTGTTTTAAGTACTCCTTTTCACTGCTTGCATTTGTATATACTATTATGGTGAACAGAAAAAATCCCGTTTGTCATGTCATCCAGCTGTAGAAAGAAATAGTATGTTCAGATTTCAAACTTGTCAAGTTTTTTGATACATAAACAACAATTCTTTTTCAAGGCTTTAATGTTTTCTGGGACAATAGTAAAGGCTTCTAGATGCTCTTGCAAATGAATAACTACTGATCCTGATGCCAGATTTTTGATTGGCAGGTAAGAGTTGCTGCTTTTTTGGTGGCTATTACAGCATTTGCACCTTTGGGACCCTGGGGATGTTGCCCATCTCCAAGATTAAATTTTTTCAGAAACCTGAATGGAAATGAATTTAGAATAGTAAGGAAACTGAATATAGTGTCAAATAGGGTCTCATAAGATTTGTCTACAAATGGAACACAGGAAACTAACAATTTAAGTACAAATTAATCTTTAACACAGATTAGCAGTACGAAAAGAAACCCCAGAGTAAATGGTTTTCCTCTCTGTGTGTCACAGTGAAGTGGTGCTATAGGTTAGTTGAGTCATCAGTGATCTAAAATGAAATGACACAGATGTTTGCTTGTAAAGGCTTAGCTACTTGCTTTTATTTGTCAAAAGACCCTTGCCTTGCTTAGACTGAAGGTTAGATAAAATGCATTTGCTAAGATATTGTCTCAGTTCTTCATAGGTAATCTTTTCTCTATGAAGCTTCATTTCTCAATCCCTGCACGTTATCCAGCCTCAACTTCTTTGGATGCTTGCCTCATAGGCTTGGTACTATCCTTCCTCTCCAAAAATATGTCCTTAGTTTTCCACATTGCATCCTACTGCTTTGTCACATTCTTAGTTTATTTTAAATTAACAAAACTTCACAAATTTCAAAATTTTCTATGCTAGGTATTTATTTTGACATAATCAAAGTTTTGATAGCCCTGCAAATTAGGTCCTGTTTCCTAAAACCCAACTGGAAGAACAAATCTTACAAAACCAAAACTCATCCCTTGTTCAGCTGTGATTTCCTGCACTTTCACATGGCCCTCAACAAGTGCACATAGTAGCAGTGCAGTAAACCATGAATCCCTCTCACAGTCCTCTAGATCTCTGAGGAGAAGTGAGACTCTATTTACCTATTATTCCGTATTGAAATATGGCCAATTGTCAGGGTTTCCTTTGCTTTTAATATTCTGCATAGTCTAGCACAGGGGAACAGAAAGATGTGTATTGGATCTTACAACAATAGCCTCAGGTAGTCCACATTGTGAAGTACATTGGAAGACAACAACTGTTTCTTATGCAGTACATATGAAAGTACCCACCAGCTTAGACGTGCTGGACTGAAGATACTCAAGAGTTTCCATGTTAAACCAACTTCACTTCACTTGCCATATGATCCTTTTTTTTTGTTGTTTTCCTTGTAGATATTTGGTGCATTAAGCTTACAAGAGAAGCTTTCAGCACAGTTCTTTCCAACATTACTCCCTAAGAAACATTTGAGTTTGGTGAATTTGCAGTAGGTCCTACACTGAGACATACCTGCCACTTTGAGAGATAATTTATGACTACCATCACACTATAATTTTAGCAGAATTTCTTTTGATACTGCTGTAACATCCATTTGTCATTTAGCTTGTTGATTAGCTGTTCATCTTCTTGAGAGAAGAATACTGTATATTTTCCTTTAGAAAAGGGGAAACAAAAATTCCAGACACTAAAACCCAAATTCTACACTACAAATTCTAGAATTTTGCTTCAGGAAATACACTGCATTTTATATATCTATGCTTGTAATACTATTTCAGAGTCTAGTAGTTAGAAAGATATAATTACTTGCGTTACCCAAAATAGGTTGCACGTGCAAACCAGATATAGAAGAAAAGCCAGAGTATACCTTCTTGAGCAAAGCAAAATTGTAACCCCAGTGGAGATTTGGTTTTATAGTTGTTTGTATCTGTGCTAAAGACGAGTATTTAATAATGAAAAAAAAGTTGCTTCTCTTCAAAAATAGTACAATCAGTGTACTATCAGCAATTGACAGGGAAAAAAAGAACCATAGAACTATTCCAGTGGCTTGTCTGTAAAGTACACTGAAATAAGAAACTGAAAAAAAGGCTCTAGACCAGTAGATAATAATAAAAAATAATAATAAGGCATTATCGATTTAGAAAATAATGAAAACCACAGGAAAGAATAAGTGAAGAAGAGCATGACTCCTTTTCTCCTAGCTAAATAGAATAAAAGGAGAGAATTTGAAGAATAAAGCTGCCCTCATAAGGGCAAAATTCTAAATATTTTGAGACTCATTCTATTATTTAAGATGTCACAGTGCAGTGCCATTAAAATTTTAATGGCATACCTGCTTTATCTGTGTGGCATACTCAAGTCCAAAGTGTGACAATTGATATGTTGAGTTTCACCATTCAAGCACAAGTTTGTTTTCTTCTTAAAAAAAAAAAAGAACTGAAATGCAATAGCTCCCAAAAATGTCTGGTGACAGTGAAGTAGATACTGTTTGTTCCTTTAGATGTGATGCATATATTCAGTGTCATTTTAGTCTTCATACTGTAGGGAAAAGGGATCATGGGTTTCTGTTTTCTCTTTTCCCAAATGGCAGAATTCATTCTCTGGTGATGTAAGGAAAGAACCGAGTTTATACTTCTCTTTGTGCTGGAAGCTGAAATAAAATATGTCATAGCATCTGAAGCAGCTAGAGGCATTTTTCACATTCATGCATTCCTGAAGGGAAGACATATTACCAACAGGTGAGCATCTGAAAGACTACTGTCCCTTCATGCTCAGTCTGTGTGTTTCCAAGCTTATCTTTCTAGGCTTGTTTCTGAACCACTGGGGGTTTTGCTGTTATTTTTAGTCTATCTGACAGAGTTTAGTACAAACATCTACATGGCCACAAAAGGTGTCCTTGTTTTTCTTGGACCCAGCCCTGCTCCATTTAAATATGCATAGATACATACTTTGGGCTGTCTGGTCATGATGCACAGGCCCAAAGCATATAGTTTGGAACATGACATGTGGACTTTGGAATGGAGTCTCTTCAGTATGGGCTAGTTACATAGAGAGATCTGTATGAAAAAATAAGGTGCTTAAATTATTTCTCTGTGATGAAAATGAAGATGTTACTATGATATCACATTTATAATGATCATCTGCTTAAGTTCAGCTGTAGGGTATTGCAGACTTCTCTGTTTTCTTCCTGAATAGATTGCTTACTTCTTTTGTTCAAGGAGTTCCTGGCTTGGAGTCTGATCTTGAGGGTTTTGTAAGCCCCAGATAATTCTGTAAAGCTGGAAATAAAGTTCTCCTTGGACCTGAAATACTCAGGACCTAGACCTGATGCTGTGCTAAACAGCCAGGAGCCCAAAGGTAGACTGCAGGAAGTCTTACAGGTGCTGGTAGTCTTGGGATCCCAGATGGTATTTGCTTCCCTTTATCTGCCCCTCTTTGGAGAAAGGCAACTCAAAAGCCTGTAAATTCCCAACCATGTATTAATCTGCCTCCTGAAGTTGTTTTAAAACAACAGACTCAATCTGGGAATCTGAAGAGTGCATGGCAGGATGATAAAAACTTAAGATGGTCTCTGATGGACACATGCTTGTGACTTAGCAAAAGCTTGCAAAAACTTCATGTTCCCATCAAAAGGTTATTGCTGATATATTTTAATTTTATATGAAAAAAAAATCTTTTACTGGAAAATTCTCAAATGTCTTCATTAGAGAAACTTAGTCTACACTAACTACTTTCTGGGGCTTCAGTCCAAATTGAAAATTCAGGCTATTGTCATAAACATATTGGGGCTGAGGAGCACTAACACATGTTTGGAGTTCATAATTTCAAACTGGAAAGCAAAATTGTACATCGATGCACAAAATAATTTTTATTTGATAGCATGGATTCTCTTAATGGAGCATAATGAGGAAATAAATTGATACCTCCTGATTTCAAACCTCTTATTCCATTCATTATCTTTCTTTGATTTCCAGTAATATAATGATGCTCCTGCTTTCACATTTCTTTATTAAATTCCTTCCAAGAGAGGGAAAACCTACAAATCATCCCAAATGATGAAAATTCTCAACTGATTTTAATATTTTTCATATCACACAGACTTACTAACAATGTTGATTATTGATAAAGGCTTGATTGTTCTTTGATTACTCTGCCAAGGTCTGGTATACAATACAAGCCCACAAATTATATGGCATATTGTTAGTGAATTGATTTTAATGGTATCTTCATGTACCAACATGCATATTTCATTACTAAGCTTTATTTACTTGCATTTTAACATGACCATTACTAATAAAACCCCTGGGTTAGGTACATGAGTAAGAAAATTATTACTGCATAGTTTTATAAGGTGCCTGACACAATGGTGCACTTTTATGTGTTGCAAAATTCCAAATATCAGCATCGGAACTGGGTGTGCAAATCATAAAGCTCTTCCTCACTGTCACCCTATCATGTCAATATCTATTTTATTAAACGACTTCTTATTGAAAAATATGCACTCCGTGAAAGCAAGTATACTCCCCAGAACATACTTTGTTGCATAGAGACGTAAAGCTGTCTTATCCTCTGTGGCCCTGATGAACTGACTTTCTGAAAATTAGTGTTTGGCTTTGGGGAGGTTTTCCCTTAGATTTGTAAGAGATTTCCCCTCCTTCTGTAGGTTTAAAGCTGAGATGAGAGTTGGATGCAAGTCTGTGACTTTCTGCATGCTCTGATGGAAGGTTATTTTGCATAAAATGAAAACAGTAAGCTCCCTAAATTGTCTTTCTAAGAAAAGACTGAGCACCCATTGCCTGAAACAAGTCTCGTTCCCTTTTACATTGAATACATTTTTAGAGCAGTGTTATATTAGCTTGAGTAAAATGACTATTTTTATTGACTGATAATAAGACAATGCTAGTTTAATTTATTACATCCACTTGTTTATTACAGTCATATTATGAAGATGACATTTATGTATCAGCTTTGATTTGAGCAAATAACTTTGACATTCAGCAACAAAAGGTCAATCTCTCAATTCTGCTTTGAAGTTTAGAGTTCTATTGTTCAAATACAAACTTTCTCCTCTTTACCTGCACCCAGTTTTGTAAGACAGGATAGCAATAGCCAGGTGAAATCAAAAAGAATTGCATGCATCTGGTTGTGGGACAGTCATGTATTTCCTGTAGTTTGCCCATTCCCCTTTAAATCCAAGAAGAGGAGAAATTACAATCAGATTTAGTAAAGGGGAAAAGCCATCCATACCAATTGTGTAAGTATGAAAACTGGCTTTGACATTTTTCTTCCCATTTTTATAATGCTGTCTTTTCACAGACAAGTTCTCGTCTGAAATACTTCTCTCATTATACCCACATTCAAAAAAATTTGTACCCTGAATAATTTAAAAGTCTATCGTAATCTCCTATTCATAATATCCAATACACTGCAAAAATGTCACGTTGTAAAAACAATTAAAAATACGAGAGAAGCAGATGGTATGGCATTTTGAAGGTGGTAGACTGCAAAAAGATGCTGAGTTCATTCACAGGGTTGCCTTGTTCAATTAAAAAAGATGCCTTGTTAATCCCTGTGATCTCTGTAGGACTGAGGATCTCACACTTCACATTTAAGTATGCACGCATAATCACTTTCAGAGTCTTCCAAAAGCTGACATGTTACGTTCTTGAAGGAAAGCCAAGGATTTCTGTACTGTAACATAACACAAGAGAATGTATTTTGAACAGATTAGGGTAATGGCTGAGATTAAATAGTCTTTGGACCAGAATTCCCTTTTGATTTCTGAAGAGAAAATCATGATCCACTACTGATAAATCCTGATTTAGAAAAACTGGAATAGTGTTTTCTAGACTGAAGGAGAATAACTGAAAGCCCTGAGACAGAGAAATGACTGGATATATCACTGCATTTTGAGCATATGTCTAGGTATCCCTAGGCACTTTAAAGCTGATTTAGCTTTTATTTTTTGCTCACTTTCTAGAAGAAAAAAAATCCATGCTTTAGATCAATGGATACTGTGCAAAGAACACTTTCTGTGGATGTGCATATTTAATAATTGAGGGCTTTAATTATGCAATTAGAATGTAGGGATAGAAAGCTGTCATTCATCTTTGATTCTGAGTGTTTTTTACTCTCAGTATGACTCACCTTTTCTTTACAATGGGAAAGACAGCTCATGGTTCACAGTCTCAAGTGAAAATGAATATATTAAAACAATACTTGTGACTGCAAGTGTTAATGATTTCCCCTTGTTTCTCTCTGATGCTGAGGCTATTAACTGTCTGCCAATTTTGTCTTGTCTGTTTTCAAATATTGCCAGCCTTTGCTGAAAAGATGTGGAAAATGTTCCCATTAGGAACAGGAAACAAATAGTCCATGCTAAGCATAATTTTGTCTTTAATTACTTGCTCATGTATTGTATTTCCAAAGCCTCCTGGCTTACAAGCACATAATTTAAAGCAGTCATTTAAAGATCAGTTTCTAGTCTCATACCTCTGTGAGTGAAATGCATGTCCTATTTCCTGATTTATTAGTTGTGTTCAAACTCTGCATTGAAGATAGAACCAGGAATTTCTTACTGTTTCTGTCACCAGACTGTCCTTTTCACAAAAAAATTAATTTATTTATACAACATTTGTGAACTAAGGGGTATGATATTTTCCTTTTTTTCAGTCAGAAGGATACATTAAAATTACAGCTGAACAGTTTAACACATGTGGGACTACACTCCATCTGTTTTGTACTAAATTTTTTAGGAAAGCCCAAAGCCCCACTCCTGTACCTTCAGATGGAGCTGTGCAGGTGCAACATTGAAGCAGAAACACAGAAAATTTCTGCCTGAACACTGCTTTAGTATAACAGGAAGCTACTGATAAAAAATGGAAACAGAAGCATTGCCACGAATGTCAGGCACGCAGAGTGGGGCAGTTGTGTGTTATTTGGTGGTAGCCAGCTGGCTAATCAGCACAGATGTGCTGGTTGCTCACTTAGTAGATTTACAGCTCTCAGCTGCAGAATGCTCTGATTCTTCCTCACTCAAGTGACACAAGGAGGTAGAGGGAGGGCAAAAGGAAGCTGAAGGTAAGAAATAAAGGATCAAAGGGCACAAAGCTATAGGGAACTAGGCTTTATTACAGTCACTATACTCAAAACCATTTATCCAGCTGTGATACAAGGCTGAAATGGTCCAAGACCTTTGCTCTGAGTTTGGATTGAGAGGCAGTGAGACTGTGGAGATTCTGAGGGCAGAATAACAGTGTCAGATACTTTACCTTAATGCTGCCATCAGTCTCCTACTTAAGCAATTTTCCGACTTGGAATTTTGTTATCGGATTTTTCCATAACCTCACACGCACTGTGTGTTAGCAAGGGCAGTGTGCTCTATAAGAACATAGTAATAGAAACTTGAACTGTTCTATATTATAAAGGTGCTGTACTCTGTGATTATGATACATGAGAAAGTATGTGCATGCCATACTTCCAGTTCTTTATGTAGTGATCAGTTTGGCTTAGGCACTTACCTAGTTTCATATTGTGAAGTTTCTCCTTTCAGTAAGGAGGGAAAAAGCTATTTTTATAGTCACTGAAACATAAATAATCCTGTGCTTATCCAGGGACAGATAGCTTTGGATTTCATAGTTTGCTATAGGGATTTCATCTTAGGTCATCATCATGGAAAATTTATGAGATGCTTCAAGTGCTGTATCTCAAGGTCACCTGAAAAATGTCTTCATTTGATTTGGAAGCATGATTTGTCTGTTTAATAATTGTAATTTGTGTGTTATTAACATCCTGACATACAGAGGTCCTTGGCAGCAAAATCTAAAATTTCATGGGTATTAATCTATATGTGTTTTTTCGAGGGAACCACAATGGCATAACAGTTATGTTTACACAAGCTGAAGGTAGTCAAAACAAATCCAGTAAACATCACAGCCCGAGGAGAGATAAGTGAGATTTGTCCATTTGAGCCTACTGGGAAAAGACTGCGCAGTAGATACTGTGCAGTCATAAATTTGTAATGTGTAGCCATTGTGACTGGAGGGATAAATATTCAGTACCTGTTATTACCTGATAAAGTCATAAATATGTATAGATCCATTTTATGTGACAATTAGAGAATCTAGTTTTAGCATCTGCTTTTACCTGATAAACAAACTTTATTATTTTAAATAAAGGAAAAGCAATAATTTACAAGCTGTAGGCTTCATGAAGAGGTGAAGCAAAGCTAAAAGAAGGGAAGAAAAAAGCAGTGTTTTGGATGCACATCCCCTGTCAAACAGGAGGCTGTGCAAACAAGAACTACATGTACTATCCTTCTATAATTTTTTAAAAATACTCCTGTCTGCTTTCTGAGTATATTTGTAAACAATTGAACTAAGTTTAATTTTAAATAAAACAGAGTTATGGATAACCATGTTATGGCCATACCAAATGTGTTTATTTTGTGGATCAAGTTTAAATATGAGTGCTTACCAGGATAGCTGATTTGTACAGGCCCACCTCTGTGAAAAATTGGATCAATATGTTCTGATAATGTGTTGTCACAATGGTCAGATAACAGCCAATACACAAATAATTAGAAAATCTAAGTCAAGAATTGCTATTTTGTATTATAGTCTTATTCTTGGGCCATAACTTGCATGCTATTTTGCTAAGTGCAAAATATTTGGAGTCTTTACTTTTCCTTCCCAGCAGTGGGAGAAACTGATGTGAAATTCAGATTTCTTCCTTGCCAGCTGATAAGGCAAAGAAGCAGTTTTAAAAGTTACTGCCTTTCTTCAGAGTTTTTAAACTCCCACTGCTGTTTGTCACTATCCATTACTTTATGTCTTTTATAAATGCCATTTCCTTAAAAAATTGCTTTATGACGAAGAATGTATCTTGGCAAGATGGCCTCATAGAAATATAGTTGTGAGAAATGGAGAATGATGTGTAAAATAAATTAATATTTTCTGTATGTTGCAAAAGTACAGGAAGGAACCCAGAGAGCCCAGAAGTTTTTGGATTTTGAGTCTGTGCTGCCTCTTGCTCTTTTTAAGAAAAGTGCCCAACTGTTTCTGATGTAGAAAAGCGCTCTGGTACCATTGATATTCCTGCAACCCTTTCCTTTGAACTCCTGTTTTGGCTGCCACTATTCCATCCTGCTGCTGCTGTCTTCTCACAGACCTGAGCACACATTTGCTCCTGCCTGGTGCTCCTTTCAGTTGTCCTCATCTCATGGCTGATCATAGCCTTTTATTCCTGCTGACAAAGTCTGGCAGATGGGCTGTGTGACATAAAAGCCTTTGATTCTGAGTGGAAAGGGATGCTGGTTGAGTCTTATGGGAGGAATGGATTACTTTATTTACATGGCTCATGGGAAATACACCCTACACCTGATATTCATAGGTTAGGGTCCAACCTATGAACATATGTAGAATTAATTTGAACATGATACTGCTACCTTTATTTTTCAAAGAGTTTGGAGCCACTCATGGAAATCTGGTTATTTCATAAGGTATGAAGATAAATTATCCATTCTTCCATTCTTTGAAGGAATAAATGCATTTATTTATCTGAATGAATTATCTATTCTTTAAATGGCCTTCATAATGTGAATGTGAAGAAAGGATGGTAGCTTCTTTGCCTTTCTGAGTTTTAGGAGTAGCAAAGACATTATTTTTTTACAACATCTGTTCCTCAACAATGTGTGTCCTTTCTTTCTCCCTGCCCTTTAATGTGGGCAGCCTGAGGATAAATAACCAAAGCAGAGGTTTGCTATTTCCCCTCAGTGACAAATACCTCAGAGACCATTGCCAGCTGTTATGGTTCTGTCTTGAGGCAACTGAGGATTTCCCTACTTGAGATGATTATAATTAACTCCCTGATGATCCTGCCACCCCCCTCCTCTGTCATACCAGGTCGATCTTATATGAGGTCCCTCAAGGCTGTTCCTGCAGCTGGCTGGATGGAGATAGGCAGACTGCAGCAGTACAAGATGTAACATGTTCTCCTTTCTTGGGAAAATTCAAAGTATGATTCTGACAGAATTAGTACTCAGTTTGAGGCTATGCATGATTTACATAAATAGTAAAAAAAATTATAAAGTGTTTACTGATAAAAATCATGAAAGACACAAAAACCCCAGAAACAATAATTAAAAGAAGCAGATGGTTAATGTGAATTTTTGACTGGATATTTTACTGGAACCAAAGACAAGTCATATTTAAGGTCAAGGTATTCAGCCCACAAGTTTAGAGACGCTGTCTGTGAAAGCAGTGACTTTGAAACCCCTTAGGTTTCATAAAGTGCCTATGTTGATACCTTAGTTCAGATGAAGAACATGCTTTTAAAATCATCCCGTTGTGAAACATCCAGTCTGAGAGACCAGCCTGGATATAGTCCAAAGTAATATCTACCAGAAAAGGGTGCAGTGTGGGCATGCAGCTTCATGAGGGTTCTCTGAGTGACCTGATAGCAAAAAGAGTTGGTGTGTAAGGCAGTCTGTAGGGTAATACATCATTTTGCAAATAGTGTGGGTATATTTATGGTCATATGACCAGGATATTGCATACAGTTCTAGTATCCATAGTTTCAAAGGATTATAATAATGCAATCAGAAACTGTGAAGCTGATTCAAAAAGATATTTTGGACTAGAAGAGATAGCCATCTGGATCTGCAAAGTGGTGGGGTTTTTCTTTGATTCATATTCTAAAAAGTTTTATTATTGTGACTAAGAATCATCAAGATTATTATGGACTAAGAAGCTTTTTAACAGACTTGGCAAAAGGTATGTTCATCTCTTGATATCCCCAGATCAGGACAGAATGCCTTCCTGGAACATGTAATCTAGCTAAGCACAAATTACAGATCCTACCTAGTGCAGGAGAACTGTGATACACGCCAGGTTGACCTAAACAATATCAAACAAATAGTCCTTTCCAGCCCTAAAATCCATGAATCTGTTATTAATTTTATACATGTCAACCTCTTACACAACTGCCTCCTCATTTTGAGTCACTTCATAACCACGAGTTACCTGTTAGCTGTGCTATCTGGTTTCCAGCATGCTCCTGTTTCTGCAATCAGTAAATCTCTGTCCTGCACGTTCTCAAGGCACTTCTTCCAGGCAGTGCTTTCCAGGCAGATAAGACATTCTACAAACAAAAGAGCACAATGCTCTTGTGACAGGTGGTGCTGTGATGTAACCTTAATTAATCAAACATACTGCTTGGGATTTTTTCCAGAGAGCCTTACAAGGACACTCAGTAGCTGAGGGTATGGGTGGCAGAATGTGATTAAAAGGAGATCTGATATTATTTCAATTTCTGTCATTATTTAAAAGAGAATTGATTTTGTCCTTTCATTTTATCTCAGGATATTTTCAGCACCTAATAACCCTATAAAATTTTAAACTTTTCTGCTAAAATCTGCCATTGGACTTTTACACTTTATTTTCTACTCAACCTCATCCCAGCCTGGGGAAAGAGATTAGGGCCAGCAGCTGTATTTTTAATAACAATATTTTTTTTCTTAGGAAGCTGCGGTGCTCCATATGTCAGCATGGAGTGGCAGTTATGTTTGAAATGAAGATAAGAGATTCTGTTGAGTGGATGGGGTTTTGCCACACTGTTTAGAGGGAAATGTATTTTATTCTGACCTCTAAATATTGACAACTTAAAGAATCTTGGAGACTGGGCCATTGATGAAGGGAACAAGTCAAGGCATTTTCCATTCTTAGATCTAGTTTTGAGTGATTTAGGGTAGGTGCTACAAATAGAACTTGATCTATAAATAAAATTTATTAATATAGGGCTTATATTAGAGAATGGTGCTAATATCACCAAGTTCATGGG